>NC_045440.1:144731934-144739446 GCF_002776525.5 Piliocolobus tephrosceles
ATCAGGATCAGGGTTCAGAGTGTGACCAGGTTCAGGGCTCAGTGTGTGACCAGGATCAGAGTTCTGTCTGTGACTGGGATCAGGGTTCAGTGTGTGACCAGGATCAGGGCTCAGAGTGTGACCAGGGTCAGGGCTCAGTGTGTGACCAGGATCAGGGCTGTGTCTGTGACTAGGATCAGGGTTCAGTGTGTGACCAGGGTCAGGGCTCAGTGTGTGACCAGGGTTAAAGTGCAGCCTGTGACTAGGATCAGGTTTCAGAATGTGACTAGAGAGTTCAGTGTGGATCAGGACCGTCAGTTATGAGGATTGGTAAGGAGTGGCATCAGGACTCAGCATGAAGGTGATATGACAGTCACAGCCCTAAAGTGGACTCAGGGTGACCTGGTCTCTTTTCTCTGAACCAGTAGCCTCATTCATCATTCTTTCTCTTTCATTTGAGAACCATCTTCTCTGTGCCAGGACCTGTCCTAGGTACTACAGACTCAACGGCCACTTAGCCACAGTCCCAGCCCTGAATGACCTCCCATCTCCCAGGCAGCCCAGTTGGGTCTCAATTGTACAACACACCAAGATAACTTAGAGGCTCAGGGAGGCCCGGGGAGGCATCCCTCCCCAGGGACTCAGCAAGGCTCTCTGGAGAAGGCTTTGCAGTCCAGGTCACTTGAAGGAGTGGGCATTCCAGGCAGCAGGTACCACCTGAGCAAAGGCACAGAGGCTGGTTGCCAAGAAGAGTGCTTGGCCAGTGTCGGGAGCTGGAGTCACCTGTGTGCAAAGAGGGCTTGGTTATCAGACAGTGGGTCTCCACGGCCTCTGAGGTGGCCCCAGCCGGTTCCTGCCAGGTGACAGTAGTTGCTCTAGCAGCCGGTGGGCACTCCCTGCTCTGGATGCCGCCCACTTTGGGTGGACCAGAGTCCAGAAGACAATGGAAAGGAATGAACCTGAGTGAGGCAGACAAGGATGGCGGGTGGAAGGGGGCGGATGGGTGCGGAAGGGTGGGTGAGGCCAGGGCGGAGAGCAGGTGAGGGTGGGGAGTGCCCTAGAAAGAAAAAACCCAACAAGGGGCACGCTGGGGTGTGTGGGGACCTTGGTGGCTGAGTCCCCGGTTGGGGACCATCCTCTGGGAGCTTGATGGAGTGGCCAAATCCCTGCAGCCTCGAGGCCCCATCTGCCCACCTCTTGCTTGAAGGCTTTGCCTGGGGGACCTTGAAGCCCTCTGCTCTGCCATCTGGGCAGGGGTGTGCAGGCTCAGGGACTGGGCGGTTGGGCGCCTGGAAGGACAGAGCTGCATGGCCTTGGTTTGCTGGGCCCAGGCCTCCCACCTCCCCGAAACCTCAGCTTTGGTGTCCAGCCTGGCCCTCTCCATGCCCATCTTCACAGAGCTTCCAGAATCATCTTTTCCTTCTTGACACTCCTGCTCCCCAAGGCCTGGACCAGGCAACCAGCTCCTTTGAGGCCTCTCCATCCGAGAATTCTTTCAAAACTGACTCCTCTTCTCATTCCTTCCCACCCCTTCCCCTGGCAACCCATCCCCAGAGACCAGAGACAGGGCTGGGGAGAGTGTGGGCTGTCGAAGGGGCAGGGGGATGCCTCCCCGGGAGAACTCTGAGGCCCCAAAGCAGGAGGGACTGGGGTGCAGGGACTGGCTGGGAGGAGGAGGCCTGAGCCTGCTGACAGGGCAGGGGCAGCCAGGGCGCTGGTGGGGTTGAAGGACCAGCACCTCTCACAGCAACTCATCCAACCCTCTAAGAGCCTGCTTCATTGGACCAGGTGCTATAATGATTCCCTCTGCTCAGATGAGGAAACTGAGGCCTGGAGCAGTTAAGTGACACATCAAAGTCACTCAGCCATAGAGTCCAGACTGCTGATCCCAAGAGCGGTCAGGGTCATTAATAGTAAAGCCTCTTCCCCAGCAAGAGGACTCGAATTAGAAGTGAAGTAAGGCTGGGCACGGTGGCTCATGCCTGTAATCCCAGCACATTGGGAGGCTGAGGTGAGAGGATCGCTTGAGTTCCGGAGTTCAAGACCAACCTGGGCAACAAAGTGAGACCCCTGTCTCTACCAAAAATTTAAAAATATACATAAGGGCCAGGCGCAGTGGCTCATACCTGTAATCCCAGCACTTTGGGAGGCCAAGGCAGGCGGATCACGAGGTCAGGAGATCGAGACCATCCTGTCTAACATGGTGAAACCCGTCTCTACTAAAAATACAAAAAATTAGCCGGGCGTGGTGGCGGGCACCTGTAGTCCCAGCTACTTGGGAGGCTGAGGCAGGAGGATGGCATAAACCCTGGAGGCAGAGCGTGCAGTGAGCCAAGATTGCACCACTGCACTTCAGCCTGGGCAACAGGGCGAGACTCGACCTCAAAAAATAAAAATCAAAAAAAGTTTAAAAATTAAAAATAAAACAAAATAAAATAAAATAAAAATATACAAAAAATGCCTGGGCACAGTGGCTCATACCTGTAATCCCAGCACTTTGGGAGGCTGGGATTTTGGGTGGATCACTTGAGGTCAGGAGTTTGAAACCAGCCTGGCCAACATGGTGAAATCCCATCTCTGTTGAAAGTACAAAAATTAGCCAGGCATGGTGGTGGGCACCTGTAATTCCAGCTACTTGGGAGGCTGAGGCAGGATAATCACTTGAACTCGGTAGGCAGAGGTTGCAGTGAGCAGAGATCGCGCCACTGCACTGTGGCCTAGGCAACAAAAAATAATAATAATACATAAATAAAAATATACATAAAATAAGTTACAAAATAAAAATACTGGAGCCTTGTGTTGGTCAAAGGGCTGGATGTGGGAGTATACCATCTCTGAGTTCAGAGGTGACTGGGCATTTGGGGGGCCCCTCACCCCCTGCTCCCCCTCGACTCCTGTTCAGGTTTCTGACACAGGTATGACCCCATTGCTCTCACAGCCATGATGCCATTTGAGCCTCAATGACCAATGACAGCTGACATCCATGGAGCATTTTCCGTGCTAGACACTTTTCATCCCTTGCTCATTCGAGGCCACCTGCAATTTTAGGGTCATATTCTGATCTGCCTTTACCGATGCAGAAATGGGCCTGGGTGTGGCCCAGTGGCCTGGACACTCATTAGGGGAAGGCAGAGCCCTGGCCCCTGAGTCCATTGCCCCAGGCTGTCCTCAAGGCCGGTAATAAGGTCACTCTCATCCTGCAGGGGTGGGGTACAGAAATGAACGAGACCAACCCAGTTCTTGCTCAACCTGCTAGGTTGGTTTGACCCTGCTGACACCCCACACCTGGAGCACCCTCAGGCTACGCCCTCCCCACCCGCTCCTTCCCAAAGCAGGGACTTCTGCGGCCGCAGCTGGGCTGGGGGCCCCCAGCCGTGGGGGTCCGGGCCTTTGGTTTACCCTCCTTAGTCTCCAGAGAGCATGGGTTTGAGGAGCTGGGCTTGACCCTCCTGGGTCTCCAGGCAAAGCCTCAGTCCCACCAGCTTCCAGGGTGAGGGCAGGTGCACAGCCACCGCGGGAGGCAGGCATGTCCGGGGAGCCGGGTCTGTGACTGGGGGAGATCACACGGAAGGTCGAGGCCAACTTTCCACATATACAACATTCAGCCATGACGTCCCCTCACAGAGGCCCGGGGAGGGTCAGGGATTCTGCTCTGAATGCCGGCCCAGCAGGTGACACACACCACAGCTCAGTCCCTTTGTTTCAGGGCCATGAGGGGCTGGCTTCATGGATGAATGAACCCCAGGCCCACCTGGAGGCTGCATTCTGGCTATCCCGGCCCCAAGATGGGGTGGGGTCAAAGGGCACAGGCACAATCGGACCCAGGTGTTGGAGTCCCTTCCACTCTCTGCAAGCTATGACATCAGACAACCTGCTTCACTGCTCTGTGCCTCAGTTTCCCCTTGTGTATAGCACATGGCACTGGTACAGGCTGTTGTGAGCATTCACTTCTCTGATGCCAATGAGAGAGATTTGTAGCCCATTGAGTGGGGGCCACCAGGGCACCAGATGGGGATTTGAGAGCGCACAGGCGTGCCCACATTCTGCCTCAGACTGCAGGTGAACAGGTTCGCATACGTGTGCATGCACAAACATGTACACATCCACGTGCCCACGCTGGCAGCTGTCCCACACTCCCCTTTTGCCACAGTCCCGCTGGTCTATGTGTGCCTACAGATCCTGCCCTGCTGGGTGTGCCCCACTGCACAGGCACACACACACCCCTCCTGTCCCTTGCTCACACTCACAGTCCCTCAGTGTCCCATGCCCCAGCCCCAGGGTGTCTTGCTTTGCATTTTGTCCCCTGCCCCTTTTTTCTGACACACGCTTCTGTCTGTCGTGCACGTCTTCCTGAGGGAGTTTGCCCTGGGCTTAAGGGTTTAAACAGCTTCAGAGAAACAGGAACTGGCCAGGCACAGGACCAAAGCCCCTTCTTCCTGCTGCCATGACCTGGGCCTCAGTGGGGGTCCCTGAAAGCCAAGGCCACCCCACCTCTCCTCCTGTTAGTGGCTGATGTTCCATCTACCTGTGCTGGGCGCCCTGTTGGCTCTCGGCCCAGCAGCTGTTCTGGGATGTGTCTCCAGGCGCCCCTCGAGGAGACCCCTCCTTTCTGCAAGGAATACCAGTCACAGCCTCTTTGCCACTGTCCTGTGGGCCCACTGGGCTTGGAAATGTGGGCCTCACTGACCAGGCGAGTCCTGTGTGCAGACTCCTGTGCGTTCGGCTGCATGCACAGCACCGATCAGGTGGACAGACGCCTCTCGGCGGAGGACCCTGATGCGAAGCTGCCACCTCCCAGCAGCCCCCGTGATGACACCGTGGTGACTTCTGCAGGGACTAAGGCTGTCCATCCCATCCTGGTGCCCAGCCCAGAGCCTGGTCTGTGGGAGGCCAGTGAGGAACAAAACCCACCCACCTTAAACATGGCTGCTCCGCCCAACCAGGGCTGTCCCAGGCACAGAGTCTTCCAGGCACAAAGTCTTGCTGACCGGCCTGCAGCGGACACAAGACCGGAAGCCTCATGCCCGGGCTCTGGGCTCCCCAGGGTAAAGCCACCAGAAGCTGTGCAGGCCCAGGGCATAGTCTGTCCTGGCCATGCTTGGAGCCCTCCGGAAGGCCTTGTGCTCCTCTGGGCCTCATGTATCTGTCCTGACAAGGAGTCCAGGGGCCCTCCCTCCCCTCGTCACCATGAGTGGGGTGTTGTGGAGGGGCCGGGGCCTCAGCTCAGAAGCCAGAGGGCTGGGCTGGAATGCTCGCTCCAACCTTGGCTGCTGGGAAGCACTGGGCTCTACTTCAGTTTCCTCACCTGTACAGTGGAAACACCAGCAGTACCCACCTCATGGGGCCTGGGAGGGGAGGACTAATGGGTGGCCCTGGGTGAAGTGGTGCTACACGGAGGCTCCGGGAAGGGTAGCCTGCTATAGGAGGGGCCGACTTGGATGGGCTGGAGGGTCTTGATCCCCCATTCAGGTGGCTCCAGGATGCTCATCTGCCTCCAGAGGTGGCCATAATCCTGGGGTCACCTGAGTAAGGTCTCTGCTTGTCCCTGGAGGCTCCTTCAAGAACACTGTGCTCCGTCCCAGGACTCTACCCACACTGGGTGGGAGGAGCCTTCACCTCGAGCCTTAGCCTCCTCATCCGTGACAGGGAATGCAGCCCGACCGGCCCACAGGGCTTGCAGGAGGGTGTGATATGCCCTCCATAAAGCGGGCAGTGATGAGACGGCAGCAATGAGACACAAGCTCTTCAGCCCCAAGGCCAGAGCACCCCTGAGAGTGAGCTCCTTCCAGAAGCTTCTCAGGCTCCCTGAAGCTGCTGGGGAACTACAAGCGTTCTGTCTGGGCCACCTAGCATGACACCCCGGGGAGCACAGCCCCAGCTCTGACTCTGAGCGCTGGGGGTGAGAGTGGGCTCTCGCGTCAGCACGTGGCAGTCCCTCGATATCGAACCCAGAAGGGTGAAGAAAAACAAAGAGACAAGAGCCGGCCTCGGTCCTGAGACTGGCCAGCCTTCGGCATGGACCCTGGCAGCACCCCGTGGCGTGGCTGCTGGTACATGACCCCCCGGGGGATGTAGAGGCCCTGGGGCTGCTGAGCAAGCTGCCACGTGGTGCCTGCCATGCCTGGGTCTGAGCCCCCCGCCACCTGCTGTGGCCCTGACACACATAGGTCATCATGTGGTTGACAGAGGATTCTCCTCCCAGGGGCTCTACCGACCCTATAACCAACCCCCACTGTGAGGAGCGGCAAGGACAGGATCATCCCACTTTGTGAATGGAGAAACTGAGGCCCAGGGACGTGAAGGGCACACGGGGGCTGGACTCCTGGCCAGGAGGTATGGGGCAGGCAGGGTCTCTGCAGACGGAGAAGATGGAAAGGCATTCCGGGCTGAAGGAGCAGCACGGCAAAAACAGCAAGGCATGGAGACCCTCTAAGGCTGCCAGCCCCTTCGAGGGCCGCAGCCACAGAAGGCGGGGGTGGCATCATGGGGGCAAGGACCCAGAGAGGGCCTGGGGTCAAAGGTCATTCACACTCTGGCCTCTTTGCACACACTGTTCCTTCAGTCAGATGCCACCCGGCCTTGCCCAGCTCCCACGCCCTCCAATCTAAACTAAAACGCAGCGCCCTTCCCAAAGGCTTTCTTGGCCATTCCCATTCCAGAGCAGGAACAAAGGCGCTGGGACCAGCTCAAGACACAGATACCCCGATAGACTTACTGGAGATGGTGGGGACTTGGAGGCCAGGGAGGGCGAGGGGCGGGAACAAGGAGGGGTGGAGGAGGGGAAGCTTTGGTCAGAGCCGGCAGCCCGAGGTCCAGCTCTACTTTGCCTACCCCACCGTTAGGCAAGTCCAGCCCTGCAGGAGTGCCCTAAGCACTGAAGATATTCCCCCAGTTTGGCAGCTTTCACCCCGGAGCTCAGCAGATGGCCGTGACTGCCTATGGGGGGGTCTCCGGCAGCTTGCTTCCCACAGAGCTCCTTCTAGGGCTCAGGGCTTCCTTCAGGGTTTCCTGCTACAGTACGAACTCACGTGAGCTACATCACACCCGTTTCACAGGCGGGCACAGAGAGATGCCTGCCGGGGCGCACAGCTAGACAGCAGCAGGCTGACCTGAGAATACGCCGACCGGGGGTGGGGCAGCTGGGCTGGAGGTGCCAGGGCTGCTCCTCAGGCGGGGTGGGACCTGGAGAAGACACACCAATATCTCTGTGGGCGCCTGAGGTCAATTAATCGAGGAGGAGACAGAGGAGGAGGAGGCAGAAGAGGAGGAGGCAGAGGAGGAGGAGGTTGAGGAGGAGGAGGCTGTTGCAAGGGCCTAGATTTTGAAATGTAGCTGTGACAATCGCCCTGGTAAACTTGGTTCGCCCCACCAGGCTGGGAGCCACCTTCTCCTGAAGCCTCCGTCTCCAGGGAGGGCTGCAGCCCCTAGCCCACACTGAAGCAGGGGTCCCAGCCCTCTTCATCTGTGAAATGGGGGAGAGTCTTCTTTCTTCATCTGTGAAATGGGGGAGGGTCTTCTTTCTTCATCTGTGAA
>NC_045440.1:144739456-144752014 GCF_002776525.5 Piliocolobus tephrosceles
TTCTTCATCTGTGAAATGGGGGAGGGTCTTCTTTCTTCATCTGTGAAATGGGGGGAGGGTCTTCTTCATCTGTGAAATGGGGGGGTCTTCCTTCTTGGAGTGTTATGGGTTGAATTGCGACTTCCCAAATTCAAATTGAAGTCCTTAGAATGTGACCTTATTTGGAAGGAGTCTCTACAGAGGTAATCAAGTTAAATAGGGTCATTGGAGTGGCCCTAATCCAATGTGACTGTGTCCTTAGAAAAAGGGAGATTTGGAGACAGATGTGCCACATGAAGGAGAGGATGGCCCTCTGCAAGCCAAGGAGGTAGGCCTGGCACAGACCCCTCCCTCTGGCCCTCAGAGGGACCCAGCCTGCTGACACCTTGATTTCAGACTTCTGGCCTCCAGAGCTGCGAGGCAATAGATGCCTGTTGTTTCAGCCGCCCGGGCCCGGCGAGTAGAACTTTGTTCTGGCAGCCCCGGCAGATGACAGGGGGTTGTTAAGGTTGTTTAGATGTGTGTGAGGCACGGAGCACCGCCCAACAGACGAGGGCCTCCGGTAAGCGTGAGTGATTCCTTCATGTTAAAAACACGGCACATAGCCAACAAAACAAGACAACACCAAGACCGGGTGTGAGGTGGGCGGGAAAAGCAGGACTCGTAGTTGACCTCTGGGTCCTGGGGCTGGGGGTGGGCACCAGGCATCATGATGGGTAGGAGCACAGCTGAAGGCTGGGGCCCTCAGGGGACACACTTAGTCCCTCTGGGCTTCGGTTTCCCCCTTGGCCAATAGCACCCACCCAAGGGGTTGGAGGATTAGCTAAGGCAGGGGTTGGCCAACTCTTTCGGGAAGGGCCCAGGGAGTAAATCTTTTCTCCTTTGTGGGCCATGAGGTCTGTGTTGTAAGACTCAGCTCTGTAGCTGCAGTTTGTGAGCAGCCTTAGAGCAGATGTAAAGGAGTGGGTGTGGCGGGCTTCCAACAAAACTTGATTCGTGGACACTGAAAGTAGAACTTCATATTATATTCTCATTCTTTGGTTTTCGTTTTGTTTGTTTGTTTTTTGAGACAGGGTCTCGCTCTGTCACCCAGGCTGGGGTGCAGTGGTGCGATCTTGGCTCATTGCAGCCTCCACCTCCCAGGTTCAAGCAATCCTCCCACCTCAGCCTCCTTGGTAGCTGGGATTACAGGTTCCTGTCACCACACCCAGCTAATTTTTGTATTTTTAATAGAGACAGGGTTTCACCATGTTGACCAGGCTGGTCTTGAACTCCTGACTTCAGGTGATCTGCCTGCCTCAGCCTCCCAAAGTGCTGGGATTACAGGTGTGAGCCACTGCACCTGGCCCCTTCTTTAGTTTTCTTCTCAACCATTTAAAAATGTAAAAACCATTTTAGATTGCAGTCCTACAGAAACAGGTGGCTGGCCAGGTTTGGTCTGAAAGCCAGCCCTGCCCTAAGTGAAGAGACCCTCTCAGCACAGCACTGGGAGGCGCCAGGCTGGACCTGCTTGATCACCTTCGGGCCTAGCACAGGGCTGGTGCTCAGAAAACACTTTTTCTGTTTCTTTCTTTTTTTTTTTTGAGGCGGAGTCTTGCTCTGTTGCCCAGGTTGGAGTGCAGTGGCCGGATCTCAGCTCACTGCAAGCTCCGCCTTTCGGGTTCATGCCATTCTCCTGCCTCAGCCTCCCAAGTAGCTGGGACTACAGGCGCCCGCCACCTCGCCCGGCTAGTTTTTTGTATTTTTTAGTAGAGACGGGGTTTCACCGGGTTAGCCAGGATGGTCTCAATCTCCTGACCTTGTGATCCACCCGTCTCGGCCTCCCAAAGTGCTGGGATTACAGGCTTGAGCCACCGCGCCTGGCCTTTCTGTTTCTTTCAAAATTCACTAGCTCCGTTCAGGAGGGTGGCCAGCTTGGTGACCTGCACATTTAATCCTCCAGCCAAAGCTTCCTTCTGTGCAGCAGCCCCGAGGGAGCTGTCTAGATGACCTCGCTTGAGCTGAGCGACTGCCTGGAACGTGGGTCCCATGAGTGTGGGGCCTGTTTCACAGATGAGCAAACTGACGCTCCGAGGCAAGTTACCTGATGCCGGCACCGTGCCCCGCCTCTTGGAGCCCAAGCCAGTGGAGTAGAGGCAGGGGCTGCTGGGGGTGGACAGGGGAGGTGCGCAAGGGAGCTCTGAAGAAAGGGTGACACTCCAGGCATCTGTGAAAGCCCAGAGGACATCCCCAGACAAAGGAGGAAGCAGGGTTAGGGAAGGGCACTCCTAGCGAAGGAGCCGCTTACAGGGGCCCAGCAGTGGGAGGAGATGTGGCCCCACAGGGGCAGCCGGAAGGTGGGGTTGGCGGGCAGAGGTGAGACTGAGTCCTGGGAGAAGTCCACACTGGATATAGGAGACTTTCCCCAGACCTGATGGGCTTTATTTAAGCAAGGGAGGGACGGGTGTGAATTAGATTGGAGACACTCCCTCTATCGGAGACAGCACTCTCCAATAGAAATCTCATGCCAGCCTCGTGAATAATTTCTAATGTTCTAGTAGCCACGTTAGGAAAAGGGAAAAAGAATTTGATGCAAATTATTTTAATAAAATATTTTATGGAATCTAATATATCCAATATATTATCTCAACGTGTCATTCATATAACAAAGTATGAATGGGATATTTCACATTGTCTGTCTCATACTACGTGGGGACGTATTCCACGCTTACTATTTAACTCAGTTCGGACTAGCTGCACCTCACGTACTCAGAAGAGACTCAGGCTGCAGTCTTGGATGACACAGATGTGGACATCGGGCTGTGGCGGCCAGAGTAGAGTCAGGGGGGCCCTTTTCCAGGGCAGACATGATGGTGCCTGGCCTGGAGCTGTGGTGGGATTCCTGGCCCTCCCCTCAGATGCCAGCCCATCACAGCCTGCACAGGAGGGGAGGAGCAGGCCTGGGCTCTGCGGCATCCCTGGGGGGCAGGTCACAGGGCAGCTACCTTGCCCCAGTCTCCTCCCTGACCCTGCTGGCGTCTGCCCAGACAGCCGGCATCCCCATCCCGCTGGGCCGGCTCCCGGCGCTTCCCTACCCCCAAATCCAGACTCATGTCAGGCTTCCTGTCCCAGCTGGAGGGTGACCCAAGGCCTGACCCCAGAGGCCCAGGCGATGAGCCCGGAAGGAAGGCCGCCTCCTTGATGCAGCCACAGCAGGCGGGGCTGGGGCTTCCCCGGGGACTCCCTCGGGAAGCACTTCACACTCTGTTGGGCGCTCAGCCAACGTGGCCCCCAGCTGCGGCAGGAGGCGAGAGCCTCTGGGGCAGGGAGGACATGCACCTGCGCCTGAGCCCATGAGGGGCTCCCTCCACAGCGTGGGGTCTCTGGAAGTGCCAGGGTTGCCCCCACTAGACAGCCAGGGTTCTCAGGGAACACAGAGCAGGCAAGCAGGCCAGCTCCTGCTTCAGCCTTGGCGCCTGTCTGCACCTGGGGCAGCGGAGGACAGGTTTAGGAGCAGATCCTAGCTGTGTGCCTGGTGAGGACCTTCACCTCTGGGACTCCCGCTGCTCCTCTGTGAAAATGGAGGTATCAGGGTGTTCACCCCCCTAGGGCCAGTGTGAGATGGCAGCGAGTGCACGTGGTCCCTAAAGGAGAGCTGTCCACAGCCACGTAGGAAGGTGTCAGGCCCACCTCCTCATTCCTGGGATGTGGCCTCTTCTCACCTGGGCTGAACTCTGCTCCCAGGACTCAAACCCTGAGCTGCTGTGGAGGCTAACTCACTCATGCTCCATGTCCATCTTCTGAATAAGTTCCCCAGACCCTCCAACCTGCCCTCTGTGCCAGCCCTAGGGTGCCTGCTTCTCCTTCCCTCTTCCTCTTCTTCTCACAAATATGGGCCGAGCTCCTGCTAGGGCATGGGGGTCCAGCTGGAAGGGACAGAGACAGAAGCCTGCCCTCCTGGAGCTGACAGTCTGTGGCAGACACTAATCAAATGAACAAATCACAAACTGTGACTGTCTCTAGCAGAGACACCTGGATGGCCTCGGAGGAGCACATAGCAGATGGATGGGGGTCCCTGCTGGTGGGCAGTGCACCTTGCACCACTCACTCAGTCCCACGGCCTCGCTTTCCCGCAGATGGTGTGTCCTCTGCGCACGTTCAGGGCTCTGTCCCTCTGCCCAGTGCCTCTGCAGGCTACACCTTCTGTGCTGGGCCTCTGGGCATAGTTACCAGACAGCCAGCGCTGGAGCTGGCCCTTGGCCTTAGATCAGATCCAGGGAGGATCGAGAGGGAGTCCATTGTGGCCGTACACCCGGGCACCCACTTCAGAATCCAGGGCCTCCGGAAAGAAGTGGCTTTGGTCTTGCCAATGCCTTTCCTCTGTTTTCAGCTGGGAATTAAGCTGGGGAGCAGCAGGAGGGGCAGCATTTGCTGGCCCTGGTGCAGGAAGTTGTGGGCAAGAAGAGCCGAGGTCAGGTCCCTGCCCGGGCCGCCTGTGGGCTAGAGGTGTAGAAGCCTGCGGGGACGCGGAGGGCAGCCGGGCAGGCTGGGCTTGCTCCCCTCGGGAAGTTCCTAATTTGGGCCCCCTGCTCTTCCTTGGTCGGGTGGGCCCCACGCCCTTGGCTGTGATCCTGCAGACTCTTGCATCCTGGTGTGTCCCCGCCCCACCTTCTCACTGCCCTCAGCCTCTCTCCCAGCCCCTGGGAGCTGGGATTTTTGCTTACAATTTCAAGTATATCAGACTCTATTCCGTCCCCACTCTCCTATCCCAAGTTGTCTTTTGCCTTTCTGGGAAAATAAAGTGGCAGAGGAGTGAACCCACGGCAATGGGACAGGCCTCCTCCGCGGGAGCAGCATCTCGCAGGAGCCCCACCAAGCCTTCGAGGCCCAGACGAAGCTGGGGTGGGGGCACTGGCCGGAAGCTTAGGGGAGGGGGAACCCTGCAGGACTTCGCTCCTGTGCCCATGTGGCCGGGGGTATCTGCTTGACCTCTCAGCTGTCACCAGGAAGAGCGTCCAGCCTGCCTGCCGGCCAGGACCTCTGCAGAGGCCATGAGCCCAGCCCTCAGGGCCTAGGTTCTGGGTTTACCCTGAGGGCTGTGCAGCCAAGGACCCGGGCTGGGCATGTCCGGGATGTGTGGAGGAAGGAAGGGAGTCTGGGAAAGAATGCGGACAAGAGGTGGGTGCTGGGCCAGCACCTGCTTCTGCTCTTAGCCTCAGGACTGTCTATGGAAGTGGGAGTAATTCTTTGCAACATGGGCCCTGCAGCAGAGGTCTGGGCAGAGGCATCAGGGCACAGAGCAGTGGCAGCACCACGCTGGGAGATGCTCAGGCCAGGACCAAGCAGAAAGGGAGGCTCGCCATAAACTCCCTGAGAGGAGGGGAGCGCTTTACCCCGACAAGAATGGACAGCAACAGGTCGTCTATCCTGAGGGCCCATAACCCCTCCACCTGTCCTGGTGACCGGCTGGGCGGAGGGCCCATGGGCCTCAGGGCCTTTGTGGGGCTTCCTGTACCCCTGAATGCTGTCACTGTGCCTGAAACCCCACCACTGGGGCCTTATTGCTCTGGTCCTGTAACACTCCTTGATTTTCCAGTGTTAAGCATACAGTCATGAGCTGTTGCAGAAGCTGACACGTACTGAGGGTGTTCTGCATAGCAGGCTTTGTCCTGAGCCTTTTGATTTATTTTTTACATGTCTTGTTTATGCAGGATAAATCCTAGTAACTCATTTGCAGAAAAGAAAGCAGCAGCTCAGAGAGGTTAGGTAAGTTGCCTAAGGTCACCCAGCTTGTGGCAGAAGCAGGATAGAGCCCTGCCTATGTGATGATGGGGCCAGGAGCACCGTGATCATCTTTAGAGCCCACCCCAACCCAGGTGGGGGCAGCAGGTCCCTGTAAGCAGGCTGGGTGAAGCCAGGCAGCTGACGGAGAGGGAGGGAGGCTGCCCTCGGGCTTCCGCCGTTCTGGATTCGAGCTCTGCTCAGTCACAGTGGGCTGTGTGCCCTTGAGCAAGTTACTTCACCTCTCTGCGCCTTGGTGTCTTCTTATCAAATGGGATACTAAGATATAACTCAAAAATATGCTCTTGAGAATTCAATGGGAAGATCCTGCCAGAGTCTGGAGCCTGTCTATTTAGTCTGACAATAAATAATTGGGCTAGTGTTTACACTGATCTCTAGCAAAGGGGGCACAGGGCAGGGAATGGTGTTCCGGTAGGGCTGAAGTGTGCCCCTGGGCATCGGGGTGACTGTGCCAGCGCCTGCCTTTAGGTTTACAGCCCTCCCTGAGAACTAGAAAAATCCTCTCTGAGCCGATGCCATCCTTGGGCTCATGGGCTTGGCACCTGGTTTGGCCCTTCAAAAGAGATTCCTACCCAGTTCTGTTTTCCAGGCCCAGAAGAATGGCATTTCTGGACCATCCGGAGCGTTTGGATCACCTCCCCTGCTGATGCACAAAGAGCCAGGCTTCCGGAGAAGGAGGGTGGGACAGGGTGTTGCAGGCAGAGGGAAGGGACACTGCAAAGGATCATCGGTGAGACAGAGCAGGCCAGGATGGCTGCCGGAGCAATCGGTGAGACAGAGCAGGCCAGGATGGCTGCTGGAGCAATCGGTGAGACAGAGCAGGCCAGGATGGCTGCCGGAGCAAGCAGCATCTCAATTGGACCTGTGGTGGGCAGGGGTGAGCAGGTGAAGGAGGAGATGGGCTTGGAGAGTGTGCACCTGGGGACAGGCCTGGAGGTGGGAGGGAGGGGCTGGAGCCAGAGAAAGGGGCGGCTGGTGGAGGGAAGTGAGGCTGGAGGGGCCTGGTGCTTTGGATGAAGCCAGGTCACTGCAAAGATGAAATGTGATAGTACTTGGCAAAGGAAGCAAAGCCCATCACCATGAGACCAGTCCCCAATCCTTCCATGGAATTTATTTAGGAAAAGACCTAGAGAAGTCAAGATGGGGCCTGGAAGGGGTGGGATCAGGGTCTGTGGGAAGCAAATTCATGTCTTTGCACCAAAGATGGACAGGAGCGTAGGAGGGAAGAGGAGGAGGAAGCAGCAGAGGAGAGCTCGAAAGGAGGGGTGAGAGAAGGGGCTGGAGGAAAGCCTGGGGTTGTGTGCAGGGACCCACGGAGGACACAGGTGGGTGAGATCACAGGCAGACCATGACCAGCCCCAATCCCATGGCAGAAGCAGCCAAACTCTTTCCCAAAGATGTTTACAGAGACCTGGGGGTGGGGACTTTGGTCTTTTTCAGACACAAAATTCCTTCTGTGACTGAGGGTAAGTGTCCTAGCCTCCTGCCTCAGTTTCCTCATTGCATAACAGGACTGTCTCAGTGCCCACCCTCAGAGTGTGAGGGCTAGATGAGGAAATGCACGTGCAGTAGGATGCCACCTGTCCCCTGAATGTCTACATGTCATGTGCCTTGGCCCTCAGGATCCAGGACAGGTCTGGCTGCGGTGGGTGCTGGATCGATGCTGGGGAGGGGAGGCACTATCACTGTATGGCAACCTTTGCCAAAATGGGGAGCCCTGGGGGCAGGAGTTGGCAGGAAGGACTTCCGGGAGGAGGAGGGCTGGCAGTTTGGGAAGATTTAGATGGGGAGAAAGTGGGGCAACGGCCTGGGAGTGGGAAGTCTGGGAAAAGATGCCCTGGCAGGGTGGAGGGGAAGGGAAGTTATGATGGTAGTGGGGAAAAGCACCTGCCCAGGAGTCAATGGTGCAAACACAGTGTGAGAGAGTGTGTGTGTGTGTGTGTGTGTATGTGCGCCCGTGTGCACAGGCACACACCTCCTTCTGGTCTTCTACCTCCACTGCTTTCCCAGCCTCCTTGCCAGAGCCCTGGGGCTCAGCTCAGGCCCTTATCCCCAGCCCCACCTGACCCCAGGCTTCCCAACCACAGGCCAAGACCCCGGCAAACTCACAGCCCCTCATCCCTCTATGTCCCAGCCCCACTGCTCTCCCAGAGTCTGCTGCCATCCCCTCTCTGACCTCCAGGCCTTGGGTCCTCGCCACCCTCCTGTTGCCACCTGGATGCCCCAGCCTCCCGTGGACTGTTGGGGTCTCCCAGTGGCCCCTGCACTTCTGTCTGCATGGCTCTTGTCCACTCTGCCTGGCTGACACCTCCGGCTGCCTGAGGCTGCTCAAATGCCCAGCACCCCACACAACCAGCACCTCCTCTGCGGACCGCCTGGGAGAGAGGGGAACCCATGGGCCTGTGAGTCTTTCAGATCCTGGCAAACAGTAGGAGCATGGGAAATATTCTGGAGAGAAATCGCCACCCTCAGCTCCAGTCCTTTGTTTCAGCCTCCTGCTGGGTGCCCAGGAGAGCAGATGTAATGCGGCTTTCCACCCAGCACCTGGCGCCCAGCTCCATGCGGAGCACGCTTGCCAGCCCTGAGGATTCCCACCGACTTGCAGGCTCGGGGTCCAGAGACGGGGCAGCTCGCAGGCAGAGGATGCAGCTCTGACATCCTCAGGGGCTGGAGCTGGGGCCAAGAGGTCATGGAGCTGCAGCTCAAGGATTGACTGGGCACTGGCACTGCCCAATAAAGGCCCCTGGCTGAGACTGTGGGTAGGGCCAGGGCTCAGATTATGATTGAGGTCAGGGCTCGACGTGTATCAGGAATGACCAGGGCCGGGGCTCAGGAGGTAATAGAGCTCAGGGTGCTTTCTGAAGTTAGGCCTCTTAGTAACCATCTTCAGCTGGATCTTGCTGGACCAGAAGCCAGAGCTTTGACCCAACAGGTGCGCCCTACCTGGGCCCCGGAGGGGCAGGCCAGTCATTCTTGAGTGCCATCCTTTTGCCCATGTTTTAAGCCTCCTGTTGACAAGGATCTGGACACAGGATTACATTCCAAGTCCTTGCTCAAAGCCTGAGCCATCTCCACTCCATCAGTTATCTTGGTTGAGTCCCTGACCCAGACCTGGCCTCCCCTGCAGATCCTCCAGGCTCCCTCCCTAACCCACCCCTCTGCACACAGCTGGGCCAGGGTGCGGGCAGTCACAGCTGACAGATTGTTTAGGGGACCAGGAAGCCGGTGGGTGTGCAGCAGAAGCCTGTGTGGACATGCGCACACGCACGCTCATGCCTGCTTCCAGGCAGGAAGACCGGGGGCTGCAGGTGGGCAGCGGCAGGTGGTGGTGGTCCTTGGTCAGGGTGTGGGTCCAGTTTGTCTTCAACTTGGTGCTGGGAAGTGGGGTTGGGGAGGGTGTGAGGCATCCTGGGGTCCTTGGTGGGTTAGACTCCTGAAACCCAGCAGGTTTCTTATGTCTCTGAGCCTTAGTTTCACTTTCCTATAGCTTGGGAGGAAGAGAACGGCATCTCCCCAGGTTCCTATGTGGATGACACAGATCAGCGTGTGAACGGTGTCCTCACTGTCCCTATCTGACTGCATGCCCCTACCTGTCTCTCCTCCTCCCTGGAGCCCACGTTTGGGACTTCCACATTTGGTCCCTGAGCCTTCGTGGAGTAGCTCCTCGTGGAGAACCCTGGGCCATGTGCAGCAGGGAGTCGGGAGACAGCAGATGGAGTCCCTGGGCTCACAGGGCCCTGGGAAAGAGTATCAGCTTGGATGGTGACCATCCAGCAGGGCCACAGCTGAATGGGGGTGAGGACGAGGGCCCACGGGCCTTGGGGTACACTGGCTGCCTCTGCTCAGAGAGAGCTTCCCAGACCACATAGCGGCCCAGCTGTGTGTTGAAGGAGGCGTAGAAGCTCTCCTGAGGAAAGGCCAGGGAAACAGAGGGAACAGCAAGTGCAAAGGCCTGGTATGGAAGTAAGAAGGGACTGGAGTGTTGCTTGGGGGTGGTGAGCAGGAGGCAGTGCATCAGGCAGGCTGACCCCAGCCAGACGGGGAAGGACCTGGGTCCCTGCTGTGGGTGGTGAGTCCCATACACGTCCCTGAGGCCCACCCTGTCATCCTGCAGGGAGCACGCTGATCCCAGAGAGGGTGCCCAGCCACGCTGTGCCACGCCGCAGGGGAAGCCTGGCGTGATAGAGAGCAGTGTGTTAGATCCGGCTCCACCGCAAGGCTGCAGCCCAATCCAGGCCAGGTCCTTCCACTCAAGACTCCAGCCTCAGCTCTCTTGGACTTCAGGGTGACATCACCAGGGAGTTGGGGGTCTTCTGTGATCCTCCTACGGATGCTGCTTCTTCTTCTTCTTCTTCTTCTTCTTCTTCTTCTTCTTCTTCTTCTTCTTCTTCTTTTTAGAGACAGGATCTTGCTCTGTTGCCCAGGCAGGAGTGCGGTGGCACGATCACAGCTCACTGCTGCCTCGACATCCTGGGCTCAAGTGATCCTCCTGCCTCAGCCTCCCAAGTAGCTGGTACTACAGGTGTGTGCCACTAGGCTTGGCTAATTTAAAAAAATTGCTTATAGAGACAAAGTGTCCTATGTTGCCCAGGTTGGTCTTGAACTCCTAGGCTCAAGCAATTGTCCCACCTCAGCCCCCTGAGTAACTGGGTCTACGGGTGGGCACCACTATGCCTGGCTAATTTATTTATTTATTTTTGTAGAGATGGGGTCTCACTATGTTTCTCAGGCTCATGTTGAACTCCTGGGCTCAAGTGATCTGCCTGCCTCAGTCTCCCAAAGTACTGGGATTACATGTGTCAACCACCATGCCACTTCTGTTTTATTATTATTATTATTTGAGATGGAGTCTTGCTCTGTCACCCAGGCTGGAGTGCAGTGGCATGATCTCAGCTCACTGCAACCTCCACCTCCCAGGTTCAAGTGATTCTCCTGCCTCAGCCTCCCAAGGAGCTGGGACTACAGGTGCATGCCACCATGCCTGCTAATTTTTTGTATTTTCAGTAGAGACAGGACTTCACCATGTTGGCTGGTTTTGAACTCCTGACCTTAAGTTATCCACCCACCTCGGCCTCCCAAAGTGCTAGAATTAGAGGCATGAGCCACCATGCCCAGCCTGTTTTATTATTATTATTTTTAAATTTTTATTTATTTATTTGTTGAGACAGGGTCTTGCTCTGTCGCCCAGGCTGGAGTGCAGTGGTGCAATCTCGGCTCACCGCAACCTCTGCCTCCTAGGTTCAAGCAATTCTCCAGCCTCAGCCTCCTGAATAGCTGGGATTACAGGTGTCTGTCACCACGCCCGACTAATTTTTGCATTTTTTTTTTTTTTTTTTTTTTGAGACGGAGTCTCACTCTGTCGCCCAGGCTGGAGTGCAGTGGCCGGATCTCAGCTCACTGCAAGCTCTGCCTCCTGGGTTTACGCCATTCTCCTGCCTCAGCCTCCCGAGTAACTGGGACTACAGGCGCCCGCCACCTCGCCTGTCTAGTTTTTTGTATTTTTTAGTAGAGACGGGGTTTCACCGTGTCGGCCAGGCTGATCTCAAACTCCTGACCTCAAGTGATCTGCCCGCCTTGGCCTCCCAAAGTGCTGGGGTTACAGGCATGAGCCACTGCCGGCCTCACTTCTATTTTTCAAAAGGAGGGTGATGCTTAACCCAAGAGTAGACACCGTCAGGCCGAAACAGCTGCCTGGTCCTTGGCTGGCTTTCCCGAGGCCCTGAGTGTCATAGAGCCTTGTGACTTCCTCTGTGAACTGGAAAACAGCCCCTCACCCAGTCCCTGCCCGGCTAGGCTTGCTTGAGCAGAGTAGAGGTGAGAAGCAGGAAAGATCCAGCAGCCTCAGAGCTGTGAACGGTGGCCAGCCCCGTGATTGACATGTCAGCTGCACTGATAGCATCGCTTCAACTTGCCAGACTCTCCCTCTCCCGGTTTGTCCACTGTTCTGTTTGGAAATAAGGTTGTGCCCTTAGTCATACCTTGATTAGAAGGGAGACGCCCCTGCCTGCCCTCTCTCTTCTGTTCTGCCTCCTCTGCCGAACGTTCAGGAGCTCCTCATTCAAAAGACCACCAGATAAAATGTTTGCTAAAGATAACACTGTGAAGCATTTAGAGACACCTTGCACCAGCATACTTCTTAAATACTTGTTAAAAACGAGAGCACACCCCAAATAGAGTTTCATAGAATATACCTTTTTTATTTTTCATTCTTTTTTTTAGATGGAGTCTCTCTCTGTTGCCCAGGCTGGAGTGCAGTGGTGCGATCTCAGCTCACTGCAACCTCCGCCTCCTGGTTTCAAGTGATTCTCCTGTCTCAGCCTCCTAAGTAGTTGGGATTACCAGCGTGCGCCACCACGCCAGGCTAATTTTTGTATTTTTAGTAGAGACAGGGTTTCACCATGTTAGTCAGGCTGGTCTTGAACTCCTGATCTCAAGTGATCTGCCCACCTTGGCCTCCCAAAGTGCTGGAGTTACAAGCGTGAGCCACCTTGCCTGGCCTCTTTTTTTAAATCCAGTTTTTATTCAGCAGAATGTTCCAAAAGATCCAGAGGGTAACCTGTGGGCAAAGTCCCTGAGTCCTGGTTGGGGTGGCCTGGGAGGGGTCGCCTTCCTCTGACACCCACTTCACGTGGGCTCTGGGTGCCCAGTGCCACGTTCCCACCCCCCACACCCATCTCGTGTGGGCTTTGGGCACCCGGTGCCAGGTTCCTTCCCCCACACCCATCTCGTCTGGGCTCTGGGCACCCAGCGCCGGGTTCCTTCCCCCACACCCATCTCGTCTGGGCTCTGGGCACCCAG
>NC_045440.1:144752024-144789231 GCF_002776525.5 Piliocolobus tephrosceles
CGGGTTCCTTCCCCCACACCCATCTCGTCTGGGCTCTGGGCACCCAGTGCCAGGTTCCTTCCCCCACACCCATCTCGTCTGGGCTCTGGGCACCCAGCGCTGGGTTCCTCCCCCAGGCCTTGAGCCTGACTTTGCAGCTCCTGCTGCCCCAGGGCGGGTGGTGGTGGCCACCCAGCCCTCATCCAGCCCTGAGTCCTGTGTGGAAGGCGATTCCTCCCATTTTACAGGGGAGGACACAGAGGTTGAGCATGGTCACAGCTGAGGCCCCAGAGCAGCATCTGAGCTGCAGGCTGGCCGCCCCCTACCCTGCTGCACGCCCACATTCCACTCACAGACCTTCTTCCTGCTGAACGCAGCTGGGCCCTGATGCCTCTGTGCCTTGGCCCACAAGGCACCTTCTGCTCACACAGCTGTCCCTCCAGGCTCCGTAGGGCTGCAGACCAGGCCCACCCAGCCACAAGCCTGGCAGCGAGGGGGAACAAAAGGGTTAAGGGGCCGTCCAGGGCTGGGGAAGGCCTTGCTCCACCTCACTCTCCTCCATTCCCTGTGGGGGACTCAGTCTCCCATTCTGTGATATGACCCATTTGGGCCACAGGGTCCCCAAGTCCTCTTGGCTTGGGGGGATTCCCTCTGCTGTCCGTTCCAAGAGGAGGGGCCACACTGGTCCTTGAGGCCCCCGGGGCCCAGTGAGTCTGCAGTGAGACCTCCCTGGAGGTATATATCAACAAAAAGTCAAACTCCATAAAGTATTTGAGACACTTATTCTGAGCCAGCGATGAATGGCCGGTGGCCCATGACAGCTCCAGGAGACCCTGAGACCATGTGCTTACGGTGGTCAGGCCACAGCTAGGTTTCATACATTTTAGGGGGACACAAGGCATCAATCAATACACATAAGCTGTACATTGGTTACACCTAGAAAGGCGGAACCACTGGAAGCAGGGATGCTTCCAGGTCATAGGCGGATTAGAAGATTTTGTGATTGGCAGTTGATTGAAAGAGTTATTGTCAGTAGATAGGAATGCCTGGGTTAAGATAATGGGTTGTGCAGACCAAGGTTTCATCACGCAGACGAAGCCTCCAGGCAGCAGGCTTCAGAGAGAATCAGTGGTAGATGTTTCTTATCAGACTGAAAGACTGTTCTGCCAGTAATTCCAAAAGGGAGGAGGGATAGCAAGGTATATCTGGCTCCCGCTTCCCAGCACAGCCTGAACTCGTTTTTCAGGTTAACTTTGGAATGTCCTTGGCCAAGAGGAGGGTCCGTTCATTTGACTGGGGGACTTAGGATTGATTTTCTGGTTTCCATATGCAATGGGACTGGGGGAGAGATGAGATGGGGTGGGAGCAGCCTGACGCTCAGCTCTGGCCACGGAAGCCCCTGCAGCCATTGGCCAGGTTCTGAGTCCTACAGTGTTACAGCAGGCAGGGAACTCGGACCCACAACCTCCTCCCCTTCCCAAGCCTCGGTTTCCTCATTTGTAAGATGATGCCTGGTGTCCCTGCCTCTTTGTAGGGCTCCAACAAGAGCCTAGGCTCTATTAGGAACAGCGCCAAGGCAGGGGGCTCCCAACAGCTCAAGCAGGCTAAAGCTTGGTGCTCACGGAGCGGGGGAAGCTGGTGGCCTCTCAGGCTCATGACATTGTCCCCGCAGGGTGCAGGGCTATTCCCAGTCCTGGTTGGGGCTGGGGGTGCGTGTGGCCATTGGCAGGAGTCCCTGTGTTCTCATCCATGAGTCAGCAGAGATGGGAACATCAATTTATTTGAGTGGCTAGTGCAGCCGAGTCCTTGGAGGACAAGGAACTTTTGCCAAGCCTGGGCTGAGAGTGCCAGGGCTTGGGGCAGAGGGACTGTGTCCAGGGACACAGCTTCAAGGGCCCCTGGTTGATGTTCCCAGGGCCTGCTGAGTGCCAGGCCCTGGGACTCAGAGAGGACACCACCCGATGGAGCTGCCCTAAGGGAGTGTCAGTCGGGTGGGGGGGTGGGGGCAGAGGAGGGAACAGGATGTGATGGGTCCAATGTCTCATGGGGTGCCCAGGTGGACTGGATTTACAGAGCATGGGCGGCCTGCAGGGCCATGAAGGTGCGGTGGGGGCAGAAGACAGAAATTGGAGGCAGGGTGGCATGGAGGGTCTTGGGGCAGGCGCAGGAGGGTCTCCAGGGTGGCCAGTCTGCTGCAGCCAGCAGAGGCCGCTGGAGGGGCCTGGGCTCGGGCTCCAGGTGGAGCTGACCTGGCCCAGAATGGGCAGGTGACGGAAGGCCACTTCCTGGTGGGCTTGGCTGTCCCCTCACCTGGACCCCATCGCTTCCTTGCACAGGGTAGATGCTCATTGATGTGGTGACGTCTAGCAGGAGAGTGGCCCTGGGCAGCGCGGTGAGCTGGGAGACCTGGGCTGGGATCTCAGCTTTGGGCCCACACACTGGGATAGAGGAGGGTTTCCTGCTGTCTCTGAATGGTGGCAGGAAGGCTGAGGGGGCACGTGGCTGATGGGCCAGGCCACTCTGGGCAGAGCTGCTGAGAGTCTGCTCTTCCTCACTGGGGGCACCCAGGGCAGTGGAAGGGAATCAGATGCCAACTCCCAATGGGTCCTGTTGGTCGTGCCCTGCTCCAGGACCTTGGCATCTGCCCCCACAGCCACGGAGTCCAGGGGGCCCCCAGGGGCTGGAAAAGGCAAGGAAACAGATCCCCCCTGGGAGCCCCCGAGGGAGCCAGTCCTGGCCGGCACGTCTGCGTTCTGCCTCTGCCTGCCTGTTCCGGACGTCTCCGGAGGCGTGTGCACTACGTGGCCTTTCGTGTCCGGCTTCTTTCACTTAGCACGATGCCTTTCAGGTCCCTCCCCGCTGTCGCATGTGCCAGTGCTTTGCTCCTTTTTGCACCCAAGTCATCGTCCACTGTGGAGTCATCCTTTCAGCTGCTGAGGGACACGTGGGCGGTTTCCATCTGCAGCTATCGTGAGTAGTCGGGTGAGGCCACTGAAGTGGACGGGCAAGGGCACTGCCCAGGCCATTTGGGCTGGAGAGGGGGTTTGAACTCCTCTTTGTGGGGCCGAGGCTGTGTTCTCACCACACCTCCCCCTGCTCTAGGCCTGCCCTCCCCTTGGGACTGGTACCACCTCCCCCTGCTCTAGGCCTGCCCTCCCCTTGGGACTGGCCACACCTCCCCCTGCTCTGGGCCTGCCCTCCCCTCGGGACTGGCACCACCTCCCCCTGCTCTGGGCCTGCCCTCCCCTCGGGACTGGCACCATGACTTGGTGGCTTCAGCCGCCCCAGGGTGAGCCTGATCCTGAGAGTCAGGCTGGGCTGAGGAGGACGGTTGGGCCTCCTGGGGGAGGTGGCGGCTTCAGACTGGACCTTGCAGGAGGGATGGGCTGTCTGAGGATGGGGATGGGAGAAGGTATTGCAGGTTGGGCAACAGGTGAGGCTGGGCTGGGAAGGGAGGTGGTTGAGGCTGGTTCTTGGGCTGGGTGCTGGGGAGGGTCGACCACGGATCACCGAGAGGTTCCTCCAGGCTGCATGAGCAGAGGAGACACCCTGCAGAGGATCTTCCTGCCTGTGTTTCTAGAATTCACAAATCCTACAATTCTAAGCTCTCAGAACCCTTGGACCTGAAGATTCTGAAATGCTGGATTTCTAGATGTCAGCAGACTAAGGTGTCAGGACGCATGGGATCTACGATTCAGAGTTCTGAGTGGGGATATATGTCCCCCACCCCGACTCACCCCACGACACATATCAGTAACAGTCTCTGCAACCCTGCCTTGGCACCCCTGCACATTCCAGGGGCAGCCACACTGATGGATTGCTCTGAACGGGCTGGAGATGAGATGTGCTTGCCCGGAGCCTCCGCACACTGTCGTCTCCAGCTGTGCCCCTCCCTCCCCACCTGCCACTCTGTACCTCTTCCCTGCCCACCTTGTGCCCTAGCCCCAGCCACCCCTGTTCTTTCCTACCACCCAGTCCTGTGCCCTACCACAAGGAGGCCGAGCCCATGGACGGCCAGGAAGGACCCCCGGCAGGCTCTCAGGGTGGGATAGAGGTTGTGGGGATCAGGGGCTTTGCAGAAGGGAGAGGGAGGCAGCCCAGAGCACCCCTGCTTCTTGGCCAGCAGCAGGGAACCTGGCTAGAGGGCGGGGCCCCCGTGGGCCATCCCTTGGCCAGCCGCCCAGGGCTACCAGGAAGACAACTTGTTTTGTAGGAGATCAGGCAGCACTTCCCCCACCCCTTGTCTTCCCAGATGTCACACCCCTGGGTCAACCCCTGGGCCGGAATGGGGGTGATGGTGGGAACTGGGAAGCTGGGAGACCAGGGAGGGGCCCGGGTGGGGCCGCCAGGACTGTGGCTGTGGGCATGGGAAGATTCCTTGCCTGGGCAGGCTGGGCAGCAGCGGGGCAGTCTCTGGGGTGTGGTGAATGTTCTGCTCTCTTCCCTTGACTACGTGGGAGCCTCCATCCCACCTCACCTGGAAAAGGGGGTTGGAACGGGGCTGCTCGGCCTCAGGGACCCCAAACGGGGCCCTTGGAGCCCTGGGCTTCCTGGAGTGGCTGGGGCCGCACCCTGCCTCTGATCCATCCTGAATCTGCATTTCTTCTCCAGGTGCGCCCTGCCCTGGCCTCCCACCACGGCCTGGGAGTAGGCAGTGGGCTGGGGCAGGCCCAGCACTGTCCTCTGTGGGAAAGGAGGACTCTGGGCCTGGAAATAGCTGAGTGTGGACAGAAATAACCTTGACTGGCCTCAAAACAGAACATGGAAAATTAAATGGGGAACATTAGCATTCACCCCGCGCTTGCCACAGCCGCCGCCCCATTTGGGAGACGGGCACGCTTATCCTCATTCAGAGAGAGGGAAACTGTGGCCCAGAGAGGGGAGGTCACCTTCCTGAGGTTCCTCTGCCAGCCAGCCAGGCCCTGTGACCCCCGTGCTTCCACGACACAGCTGCATCTCCACTTCTGCCCCCACAGTTCCTGCTGCAGCAGATGCCCTTCCAGATGCAAACTCCTACTCATTCTTCAAAACCCAGCTAAATGTCACTTCCTCTGGAAAGCCTTTCCCACCTCTCTCGCAGGCAGTTGAGCCCAGCTTACATTTCCGGCAGGCCCTCACTGCCCAGGATTGGAGCTGCGGGCTCCTTGAGGGCAGGGAGTGTCCCTCATTCATCTTGATTCCATGCCAAGGCTTATAGTAGGTGCTCAATAAATGCGTAATGGATGATAGATGGGCTGTGTGTGTTGCTAAGTTGAGTGCCTTGCCCCTTCCCCACAATTTCATCTCAACCACCCAAGAAGTGAGTATGCGCACGGCTCTTTTACTGAGGAGCAAACAGGCTTACAGAGGTGAACTCACCTGCTCCAAGGTCACACAACAATCAAGGGCTGGACCTGGGATTTGGTCCCAGCCCCACAAACAATGTACCTAGCATGGGCTCAGGTGGGTCCTGGGGTGGGTGTGTATTATCTGACCACCCGGCCTCTCCTTCCCCTGCACCCGTGGCCCCACGGACCCCTGGGCTGGCTCTCAGGTGTGGCATCTCCACCTTCCCCGCAGGCCCAGCACCAACCCTGGGGGGCCAGCATCGTCTCCCAAGGGCTCCCACACAGACACAGCGGGAGCCCCTTCCCTCAGGCTGGCCCCCAACTTGTCCCCTTAGAGGGTCCTTGGAAAACACTGTGGCCTGAGGCTTCCTCTGTGAAAGACTTGTGGGGGTCATGCCACAGGGGAAGAGGGAAGTGAATGGATAGAAGGTTCTAGAACTATTAGCTACTGCAGAGACAAGATACGAAGAAAGGATTTCAAATCCTGGTTTAAAGAATCAGCCAGGCACAGTGGCTCATGCCTTTAATTATAGCACTTTAGGAGGCTGAGGCAGGAGGATCCCTTGAGCCCAGGAATTGGAGACCAACCTGGACAACATGTTGAGACCCCATCTCTACTACAAGTATATATATAAAAAAGATCTGACCATGGTTCCATGTGCCTGTAGTCCCAGCTACTATGGGCACTGGGGTGCGGGTGGCTGAGGTGAGCGGGTCGCTTGAGCTCAGGAGGTCGAGGCTGCAGTAAGCTGTGATTGCACCACTGCACTCCAGCCTGGGTGACAGAGCAAGACCCTGCCTCAAAACTAAAAACGAACAAAAAGAATCAAAGTTCTGGGGTTCTGGAGTTGTTTCCATCTTTCCGGCCTCCCCCAGTCCAGCGAAGGCCTATGGATGAGGCAGAGTGAACGCTGGAGCAGGTGGCTGCAGGGAGCCTGCGGGCCAGTGGACAGGGAGGAAGTGAGACAGGTGGCCGGCGACGCGGAGCCTGGGAGCTGGAGTGGGATGGAAAGACCCCCGGCCCGGCCCTGCCCGGGCTCCCCAGAGGGTCTCAGGGCCCAGCGACCACACTGCCCACTCCCCTGGGCCCCCTGACAGGAGCTCGCACCGACCTCTCCAGAAATCTGGGGCCTGGGCCTTGTGCCCACCTGCCAGGCCAGGCCACCCTCAGCTGAATCGCAGTGGGCAGATGGATACACAGGCAGGGGCATGGCCCAGCTGTCGGGCCGGGGTCTACTGGACACTGTCACTGTCTCCCTCTGTCCCTACAGGTGGGGTCTGTCCCCTCTGCCTGACCCAAGGGGCCAGAGACCACCGAGTGACACACACCAAAGCATGCTCTCCCTTGCCACCCGGCTTTGGGGCAGGTGCCAGTGATCTGGTTAGCAATGTTCAGGACTGCCTGTCAGGACATCTGAGCCCTCAGGCTGGTTCCTCGCTCCTGCCCACACAGTGGGCTCGGCTGCCAGGCTATGTGACTCAGGGTGGAGGGCTCTGACCTCTCTGGGCTCACAGGTGGTGAATGAGGTTTTTAACCTGGGGACAATGGATGGCTGTGGGGACTCTTGGCTCTCCGCAAGTCCCTGCAAGTGCAGCCTGTCATCCAGAAGGAGAGGCAGCGCCCCAGTGGTCCCCTGACCCCTACACAGCTGCCCAGCCCCAGCCCCACTGCTCTTCACTGGGGTGACTCCAGACAAACCATTTTCTGTCTCCCTGCATGCTCCCCACCCATTTCTACAATAGGGAAAACAGTTTCTGTCTGCAAGGCAGCACACTGCGTCAGGACCTGGAGAAAAGGCGAAGGTGAGGAGTGGGCTCTGCGCCCCAGCTGTGTGTCCTGGGCAGAGGGAGGGCTCACTTCGCTGCGCCTCAGCCTCCTGCTTGGGAGGAGGCGTTGTAAGAATCCCTCCAGGCCGGGCGCTGTGGCTTACGCCTGTAATCCCAGCACTTTGGGAGTCCGAGGCGGGCGGATCACGAGGTCAAGACCATCCTGGCCAACATGGGGAAACCCTGTCTCTGCTAAAGATACAAAAATTAGCCAGGCATGGTGGCGGGCACCTGTAGTCCCAGCTACTCGGGGGCTGAGGCAGGAGAATCGCTTGAACCTGGGAGGCAGAGGTTGCAGTGAGCTGAGATCGCACCACTGCACTCCTGCCTGGGTGACAGTGGGAGACTCCGTTTCAAAAAAAAAAAAAAAGAAAAAAAAAGAACCACTCGTGTCCGGGTATACAGAGGAGGGAGGAGCTAGCCTGCCTGTGCGTGGAGGGTGGAGGGCACTTGTACCCGACTCCATCTGCAAGGCTGGCATGGGGCAGGCACACGGTGAAGACGCCCTCACTTGTCCCCAAGTTGAGACGACAAAGGAAGCTGCAAGGTCACTCAGGTAAGGAGGAGTGCAGACGTTCTCTCCAGGCTGTGCCCCCTGAGCACAAGCCCTGCCCTAGGCGGGCAGAGAGACCTAGAGGGAGGGGCAGTCTCTCACAGGCTGGTCAGGAAGTCACAGATCCTCCGAGCATTCTTCCCGGATTGCCCAGCTCTGGTGACAACTCCTTGAGAGACAAGTGGCAGAGGAAGGTCAGAGGGTCCCGGTGCCTCTGCAGCCTCTCCCAGGCCAGCAGCGCCACCTGGTGGTCACATGCCCCAGGCACTTCCCTCCTGCTGGCATTCCCAGCGGATCCGCGGAGGGGCTGGGGCCAGCTGGAGTGGCTTGTCCAGGCTGGTCTGGGGCCCAGAATGTGCCCACTTAGCTTTGCCCACCCCCACGTGTGTGCAAGTTCCAGGGGAAGCCCAGAGAAAAATAGGGCTGGCCCCAGGGGAATGAGCCCCAATGGAGGGGTCGGCCACTGTGATCATGGTGCATAGACTAAGTGTGTGTGTGGGGAGGCAAATGTTCTGTTGGGAGTGAGACACTCAGTTATACCTGGCACAGGGTGGGTAGAGAAACTGTTGATTGAATTAACAAATGAACATGCTGGGGACTTCCAGAGGACAGCCCTGCTCCTTTCATTAGCTCAGTTCAATCACTAATTGAGTGCCAAACACCATGGGAGGACACATACACACAGACTCACATACACACACAGACTCACACAGACTCACATACACACACAGGCTCACACAGACTCACACAGACTCACATACACACACACACACAGACTCACATACACACACACTCACATACACACATACACACACACACACAGACTCACATACACACACAGACTCACACAGACTCACACACACACATACACACTCACATACACACACAGATTCACACAGACTCACACACACACACACACATACACACTCACACACACAGACACACAGACTCACATACACACACATACACACTCACACACACACAGACTCACATATACACACATACACACACACACAGACTCACATACACAGACTCACATACACACAGACACACCCATACAGACTCACATAGACACCAACTCACACACACATACACACACAAGACACATACACACAGACACACACAGACTCACATACACACAGACTCATACACACTCACACATTGAAGGGGTGGCCTGCCCCTCCACACCTGTGGGCGTTTCTCGTTAGCTGGAACAAGAGACTTGAGAAAAGAAATGAGACACAGAGACAAAGTATAGAGAAAGAAAAAGTGGGCCCAGTGGACCGGCACTCAGCATACAGAGGACCCACGCCAGTACGGGTCTCTGAGTTCCCGCCATATTTATTGATCATTATCTTTACCATCTTAGAAAAAGGGAAGTGGCAGGATAATAGGATCATCGTAGGTAAGTGTGCAGTAAGACATATTAATAAAGATCTCTGTGATATGAATAAGTTTAAGGAAAAGTGCTGTGCCTTGATCTGCATATGCAAACACCTCCATAAACCTTCTTGGTGCATAAAGAGCAGCATTGCCGCTAGCACGTCCCACCTTCAGCCCTAAGGCAGTTTTCTCCTTTCTCAGTAAACAGAACATACAATCGGGTTTTACACCGAGATGTTCCATTGCCCAGGGATGGGCAGGAGACAGATGCTTTTCTCTATCTCAACTGCCAAGAGGCCTTCTTTCCTCTTACACTAGTCCTCCTCAGCACAGACCCTTCACGGGTGTCAGGCTGGGGGACGATCAGGTCTTTCCCTTCCCATGAGGCCATATTTCAGTCTATCACATGGGGGGAAACCTTGGACAATACCTAGCTTTCCTAGGCAGAGGTCCCTGCGACCTTTGGCAGTGTACGTGTCCCTGGGTACTTGAGATTAAGATAATGGTGATGACTTTTCACAAGCATACTGCCTTCAGGTACTTGTTTAACAAAGTACCCCCTGCACAGCCCAAAATCCGTTAAACCTTGAGTCACCACAGCACATGTCTCTTGCAAGGACAAGGTTGGGGGTAGGGTCACAGATTAACGGCATCTCAAATACAGAACAAAATGGAGTCTCTTATGTCTACTTCTTTCTATATAGACACAGTAACAGTTTGATCTCTCTTTTTTTTCCCCACAACACATACACACACATACAGACTAACATACACACAGACACACAGACACACAGACTCACATACACACACACACACAGATTCACACACAGACACACACAGACACACACAGACTCATGCACATATACACATACATAGGCACATACACACACAGACTCGCAAACATAAATGCATGTACACACACATATACAGACTCACACACAAATATACACACATATACATAGACATACAAACACACACACGTGCACACACATACACACGACTCATGTACATACACACGTACATATGCACATCACATATACAATACATACACAGACTCACAAACATACACACAGACTCACATGCCTATACACATACATATATATGCACATACATGCACCATATACACACAGACTCACATACAGATACACGAACATACACACAGATACATGGCACATATACAACCATGCTCCACATAACGTTTCAGTCGATGATGGGCTGCCTGTATGACAGTGGTCCCATCAGATTCTAAATAGCTGAAAAATTGCTGTTGCCCAATGATGTCCTGGCAGTCTTAACACTATGGCACAATGGTTTACCTTTTCTATGTTTAGATTGTTTAGACGCACACATGCCAACCACCGCGTTACAGTTGCCTACAGGATTCAGCACAGTAACATGCGGTACAGGTTTGCAGCCCAGGAGCAGAGGCTGGAGGCCATTGCATCTGGGTTGGTGTAAGGACAGTCTGTAATGTTCACCTAGTGAGGAAATGGTCTAATGATGCATTTCTCAGCATGTATCTTGCCAGTAAGTGACGCATGACTGTACATACGTACACGTACACACACACTCACACATACATCCTGCTACAGTTCCCACAGGTCCCCCTAGGTTCGCGTGTCAGAAACTCGATCACCAGTGTGACAGTGTTGGAATGAGGGGCCTTTGGGAGGTGTTTGAGTCATGGGGGCACCACCCTCATGAATGGATTAATGCGTTATCTCAGGAATCGTTCTTTTTCCCCCAAAGCAACAAAAGGTAAAAGCAGGGAATGGTTCATTATCCTGGGAGTGGGTTGCTCAGGAACGGACAAGTTTGGCACGCTCTCTGTCTCTGTCCGTCTCTCTGTCTGTCTCGCCTTCAGTAGTTGGGGACCCTCCATCTTGGACTTCCCAGCCTCCGCAATTTGTTGAGCCAATTAATTTCTAGTCATTAGGAATTATCCCAGTTTGTAGTGTTCTGTTCATGTGGATACAGCAACAGAAAGGGGACTGAGACACACACACGCACACACACACATTCCTGCATGTACACATGAATGCCTGCGTACATGTAGACACACAGACACGCAGGCACACACAACACACGCCTACACACAGATCCACACGCACTCATTTACTTATCGCAACCTTGCCTTAAGGCAGAGCGAGTCCGTAATCTCCCCTTGGCATAGAGGAAACTGAGGCTCAGGAAAGACGCGTAACTTGCTCAGGGGCTAGTGTGATTCGGGGCCCGGCGACCGGGCCATTCTGTTGCCTGGGCTGTATTCTGGAGCGCCTGCCCTGGGTTGGGCTGTGGCAGCCTCTCTGTGATCTCCTGAGTCAGGGTTCTGGGAGCTCCCCCGAACCCTTCCATGGCTTTGTTCTGGAAAGGATGGTTGAGGTGGGGTATTTGGGCTCCTGGACCTCAACCCTGCAACCCCACCAGGCCACTAGGAGGGGCGCCCGTGGGGGTGAATGGAGAACCCTGACCCGAGGTCACTGATACCGCCTGGAGGCCTGCAGTACACAGGGGCTGGCCCGGATGTGAAGGCCCGATGGGTGTTGGGCCCTCGTGCTGCCCCCCTCCCAGCACAGATAGCTCGTTTGCTGAGTTTCCAAGCAGAATAGTTTGTAAAATGTGCAATGCATTTGGAAGAGGATGGGCCTCTCATGGGCAATGGGGCAGGTACCAGGAGAGTGGTGGCCCCAGCCCTCCCAGTTCCCTGGGAGCCCCGCCCAGACACACCAGGTTCAGACGGTCAGTGCCTGTTCCCCCGGGGACCTTGGTGGCTGAAGATGCCTGTGGACTCCGTTTATGTAAAACACCCAGGATTCCCCTAAACCCAGTGATGCTACAAGGTCATCGAAATAGTAAGCACATCCATGATGTGGCATTTCTTGATTGGCCTTTGGGGTGAAGTGGTAGTTCAAAGGGCAGCTCTCACTGGGTGGTCAGACAGCACACTGGACACCCAGGGGCCCTCGATGCTGTGACATGCCAGGGAGGCACCCGAGTCCCCGATGTTCCAGTGCAGGAGAGGTGACAGCCCACCTGGCCCAGTCCTCCCACCCAGGTTCACGCCCCACCTCCACTCCGTCTCAGCACAGAGCGTCTCCCTGGGTTGTGGTGTGGTATGGGGGAGTTCCCCTCTCTGCCCAGGACTCCCACGCTGGTGCCCTGGGAAGCTGGGGGCTGTAGGAGAAGGACAGACAGAGAGCCTGGGGCTGGTTTACAAACAGAGAGATTTTCCCACGGCAGCCCTTGGTGTCAGCTTGTGAGGGCGTCCCCACGCAGGCATGATAGGCAGAGGCTGTGCTGAGGGCTGGGGCAGCAGTGGAGGTGGGCAGGGCCCAGAGGCACTGGGTGGGTGCCTTGCACACCAGGGCTAGGGATCCATTTGTTCTAAGCTCTGGATTACAGATGGGAAAACTGAGGCCCAGAGAGGGGCAGGGACATGGCTGAGGTCTCAGGGGGACCCCCGAGCTGCTGGGCCTCCACTGCCTCCCTTGGGCAGGTGCGAGGGGTACCTGCAGTTTGGTGTAGGCTCCCACCTACAGGGGCAAAGCCCAGGCTCAGAGGCAACCTGGAATCAGCGAATCAGGGGCCGAGCTGGACTGGGCAGCAGGGTGTGTGGTCGCAGCAGGTGAGCTCATCTGTAAAATGGGGGTACGACACCTCTGGCCCTGCTGGCCTGTCCAGATCTTCGCGTCACTTGGCGCTCCCAGCACCACACCCTCCGTGAGAGGCCCAGCTGGGAGCCATCTGGAAGAAGTCCCTTCTGGCCCAGGTGGGCAAAGAGATGACTGGGAGGGAAGGACGTCCAGCACCTCCTCCTCACTGGAGCCCTTCTGGGTCACCCCGTCCTGTGCCCAACACTTGACTGTTCTCGCTGGGGCTGGCCACATGGGGGTAGGATCTGAGCACCCCGCAGCTGTGCCACAAGAGCACAGGACTCCCCAGGGCTCTGCAGGGGGCCTGGCCTCAGCTCCAGCTGAGTTCCGGGGAGGTGCTGCAGGGGAGGGTTAGGTAGACACACCTGGAGGCCCAGAACGAGCCGAGGGGCGGTGAAGGGGTCATCCGTGCTGAGTCCTTGAGGGATCAGTGAGGCCGAGGAAAGGTGGGGCAGGGTCCAGTCTGGAGGGCAAGGCTCGGCCTTGTGGCCTGTCCTAGGGTGGGGGTGGGGAGGAATCAGCTTCAGGAGGCGTCCCCAGGAAGAGCAGGGACAGAGGCGGGGGTGGGACGTGACAAGCGGAAGGCCCTGGCAGGGATAAGCAGAGGCTGCTGGGCCAGTGGGGCGAGGGCCAGGAGTCACAGAGCAGGTGGTCCGAGGAGATGGGGTGAGGGACCATCCAGGGGGAGGGAATGGCAGGGGACAGGCCTGGGAGCAGGAGACTGTGGTCTCATGGGCGGAGCCACTTCCCCAGGCCTGTCCTGGCCCTCCAACCGCAGCCCCACCCCTGGGCCCCTCTCTGCCCTCCGCCTTTCCTACTCATCCCTCTGCTCCCTCCTGCACCTGGGCCCGCCCCACCACAGTCAGAGACCTTCCGCAGATGCTGAGCTTGACTGCCCCTCTCCCGGGCTCACAGCTTTCTGTGACTCCTGATAGGGGGTCAGGAGGTAGGGGTGGCCTTGACCCTGGAGTCAGGCAGGGCTGGGAGGGGAATTCCAGCTCCTTTTTGAGGTGGTGCCTGGGAACGTTGGGTTGGTCCCATGATATCTCTGAGCCTCGGTTTTCTCTTCTGTAAATTGGGCGCACAGACCCCTTCAGGCGGGGGCCCAGCTCCGGAGGGTAGACAAATGTGGCCCCATGGGTCGCCTCTCATCCCATGAGGCCTTACCCCAAGAGGGGATGGGGTGGGGAACACAGAGCGCTGGGCTGCGGAGGCCCTGAAGGAGAGAGGAAGGGCTGTGTGTGAAGAGGCAGGGAGGCTGGAATCGGAGCCGCTAAGTGAGGCGGCAAGCAGGGAGTGGAGGGGTGGAGATAGGGGGTGTCCAGCTCCAATAGGGCACACGGAGGGGTGTCCAGCTCAGACAGTGCACCCCCACCCCGCCCCATGCCTTCAGGCCCCCAGGAAGCTGGGGCAGGCACCCAGGCGACATTTCCTGCTATTAATGGAGCTTAATCTAAACAGACCCTAATATTTACCTCCAGACGCCTCCGGCCGCCGCGGGTGCCAGACCGTGGGAGTGATGAGCCCCCAGATAGCGCCTCCCCACCCGGAGCTCCGCTGCGCCAGACCAGAGACCAAGAACTGGGCACCCAGGGGCCCTGGTTTGAGCCCCCTCCCTGGCCACCCCCAAAGCCTAAGTTTCTCCTCTAGGAATGGAGGTGGTCATTCCACCTTCCCAGGTTCAGAGAAGGGGCCACTCAGCGCCACTTAGTAGGCCCACAAGAAGGCCAGTCCTCCCTCTCCCTGGGGTGTTGGAACAGCCAACCCATCTGCTCCCTCTCCTAGGCCGTATCTCTGCTGATACGATAGGAGACTCAGTGGCTGTGGGTGGTCTGGCTGCCTCACCCACCGCCACGTCCTTGCCCTGGGTAGGCAGGGTTGGGATCAGGGACGGAGCCCCCTTGTTCTGCTGGTCCATGCCAACCCCCACCCAAGCTGCTGTGCCCATACCCTGCTGGCAAGTCGGCCACTTGTGCCCCCTCCATCCACTGCCCATCACAGCTTGGGGGAGCTCAAGGCTCCTAAATCTGCCTCCCAGCAGGGATGACAGAACCACACAACCACGGTCACTGCCTCCCTGTGGAGCCCTGCTGGTCCGCAGGACACGGAGTTGGAGCGTGTGTAGGGCCGCCACCTGCTCCATACCCTCCGCCAGCTCCATGCCCCCCACCAGCGCAGGAGCAGAGTCGTGGGCAAGAATAGAATAAACAGCTTTAATTCCGGACAAGGACATCTCGTGAAGGAGACTGTTGATGTCCGATATAAATACACACACCATTTCACGTCACTGGGGTGTTTTGAAAATCCGGAAAGGGGGATCGTGGGGAGGGGGCGCAAAGATCTCACGCTCTGTCCCCAGGAAAGTGTGGAGAGGGGGCGCGCACAGATCTCACCTCTGCCCCTGTGGGACCAAGGACAGTCTTGGTCTGACTTTTGAAGCTCCTGGGGCTCAGAGGAGGGCACAAAGGAGGCTGAAGTGGGAAGAAGCCAGCCATCAGGAGGAGAAAGCAAGCGGCTGGGGAAGCTGTGGGGCAGTCCAGGGCATTGGGGTGCCCCCCTCCCTCAGCCCCCTGCCCTCCAGCTATAAGGCTGAAGAGAGGAGAAAGAGGAGTAGGGTATGGAGAAATTGAGGCTTGCCTATCAAGGGTTCTACATGGGGGGCTGGCAGGCAGTTCTCAGAGGTCTGAGGATGGGCCCCAAGCCTGTGTTCCTGGCCACAGAAAACAGGCGGCCCGGCCTCTCCAGCAGGAGTGGTAGTGGACGTGACTGCTTCGGCCAGGAGGTCCTTCCCCTCCTGGCCTCTTGCAGTCTGAGAAGCCTCTAAGGCCCGAGGAGCCCAAGTTGAATGATGGGATTTCAGACACGGGGACAAAGGGGGGGACCTGGCTCACCTGCCTTAGAGAGCCCTCCTGCTGAAGAAAGGGATTGTTCCAGAAAAATTGCAAGCCCTGCCTCTTTGAGCACAGCAATCCTCGAGTGTCAGCCATTCACTCTTCAGCATGAATTAGAGTGACAACCAGGAATGGAGCCAGGTTGGGGGGCACTGACGGGGAAGCTGAAGGCCCAAGGGACAGGGAACACTGGAGGAGGAGGGGCCGGAAACACTGGCGGGGGGAGGGGGCCGGGAAGCTGCATGGAAGGCCCTTCACTGGCCCCAGCGAGGCGGCGCTCGGCCTCACCTTTGCCCAGGCCATTCCCCCTCGCCTGAGCACCCCTTCCCGCTGCCCCCTGCCTCCTTGCGGCCCCGGCCTGGAGGGATCTTCACAGTCCAGTGTGGGACCAAGGGCAGAGGGGTGTCATACCCCAGGCCACGTGCAGAGCTTGCTTGAAGGGCAGGAGTGGGAGCCGGCAGGTAGTGTCTGGGGCTTTGGGCAACCCCTAAGATGGAGCAGGAGAACCTACAGCCCCTGGAGGAGTGGAGTCTAGAGTCCCTGGCCCTGGATGACTTGTGAGCGTGGGTGGGGGGGTCCCAGAGGAGCAAGACCATTCAGGGACTGCTGGGCCACATAAGCCTGGAAGGGACGCCCGCAGCCGGGCTTGGGCTGAGCAGGACACCTGAGCCCTGACCACTTGCTCCTCAGCTCTAGGTGCGTGACCACGTAGGTGCCGACTCGCAGCCCTGGGAATGGCGGCTCGCTCGCTGTGGTGCCTGCTTGCCTGAAAGCCGCCCTGAAGGTTGCCCCTGGGGTCAGTGGGGTTTTTCTGCACGCACAGCCCCGTCCCCCAGCCGCCTCCTTTCTGGACTCCTCTGCCTTGTGGAACCCTGCGTCCCTAGTAAGCCACAGCCTCTTTCTTAACAACGCCAGAGAGCTAGGGGCTGGAGGAAGGTTCCAGAATTGTGCCTGGTGCCTGGTAAGTGTCAAGAATGCTGGTGGCCATGGCGATACCCACTGTTTCTCGGGCATCCGGACCCAGGAAGGAAGCAGCCCTGGCAGCACTCCCAGTTCCACCACCTTGCTGGGCACGCCTCTGCCTCCTCTGGGCCAGCACCCCCCACCCCAGCTGCCCCACGTGGCCACAGTTGGGGTTGGTGAGGACAGTACTGGCCTTGGATGACTCAGACACTCACTCTATGACCTTGGCAAGCCCCTTTCTCCCTCTGAGCCTCAGTTTCCTCATTTGTAACACGGGATATAAAGTCCAGGACCCTAAACTGGGGATAGGAGACTCTGCCCCGAGCTGAGTCGGGGAGCCCCAGTCTTTTCCTCCTCCTCCCCCTCCTGCTCGCAGCCACACAGGCCACACAGGCCAGGGTGACACACACGGTCACCCTGAGTGTGTAGGACTTCTCTGTAGCCAAAGGCCTGGCCTGGGGACCCGAGCCCATCTCACCTGCTTTAGTGGCTATGGCCAGGTATGATGGCAGGGCCTCGGAGCTGGAAGTGCCAGGGACGCCCCACACTCCTCTCCGTCGCCACAGGCCCCCTTCCCCATACACCAGTCCCGAAAGGGCTGGGAACTTGGACACTCGGCAGAAGGCACATGGGAGGCAATCCTGGAGTCCAGCTCCGAGGAGATGACCAGAGGCCCCAGCCAGAGAAAAGCTCCCTCCCTAGTGAAGGCATGGGGACGCATAGTGAGCTGGGCCAGAGCAGCTGGTCACGACCTCTCTGCCCCCGGAGGGGAGAAAAATGGCTCTTTGCATGGGGAGATGGTGGCTGCGACCCGGCATGCCTGGGTTCGTGGCTGTGTGACTTCGTTCTTGGTTTTCTTATCCATAGGACGGGACAGTGAGCACTGCCGTCTGCCTGGGGCAGCAGGTGGGCCGCTCTGAGGCTATTCCTAGAGTGAGGGCTTTGGGAAGATGGTGCAGTCTCTGTGGAAGGAGATGCAAGGGCACTGGAGGAGGTGGGGCTGGTTTTCATTCTGACCCTGCCATTTCCCAGCTGTGGCCCCTGTGTGCGTCACTTGACCCCTCCAGCACCAAGAAATGGATGAAAAATCGTCTGTTCTTTGTGGGTTGTTGTGGGTTCAAGTGTCAACCCAGATATCAAAGTGCTTGCTCACAGCAGAGCGGCCTGTGGGTGTCTGCTGTTCTATCGTGCAATTCACGGAGGCCTCAGGTTGTGGGGGGGGGTCTTGCAGAGACATGCACCCCCCCCCGCACCTCCATTAATGCAACATTAATGCTCCCTGGCCTTTGCTTTCTGTCCTTGTCTTTCCTCCTGTGTGGGTGTTGGAGGGAGCATTGTTGTTGTTAACTCTCTTGGGAATTCCGAGTACCTAAATAATCTTTGTCCTTTTTTCTTTTTTCTTTTTCAGCTCATCCTTCCAATCAATGGAATCCACTTTGCCTTTTTTTCTGAGGAACTCCTTCTGGAGACAAACTGGCCAAAGTGAGGAGCAGCTCCTGGCTACCCCTGTGAGTTTTCAGTGGACGCGCGATACCCCAGGAACAGCAAATCACTGGCATTCAGGCCGCCACATCCCATCTGGAGCCAGTGGCAGACATTGCTAATCAACCACAGCACAGTGGCCTTAGACTCAATGCAGTGCTCTGGGTAGCCATCACCAATCAATCGAGATGAAACCGATTGCCACCCCTGGCATGGTGCGTGTCCAGGCTGGCATGCCCAGATAGCCCCGACCTTTAGCCCCTGGCATGAGCCCTGCTGACTAAGCCTCGGGCCCATTAGCCAGGGCCTGGGTGAGGGCGTGAGGGCCAGCACTGAGGATGTGATGACGACCCGAGCCCTTGGAGCTCCTGTGCATGCTGACCACATCACCGCTGCTGGGCTCACACTCTCCTCTGTGCTGGCCGAAGAGGCCGCGGACGGTGGCCTGGAAGCCACTGGTGACGAAGCAGTAGACGATGGGGTCCATGCAGCTGTTGAGGCTGCTGAGGGTCACGGCCACATGGTAGACCACGAGGCTCGCGTGGTGTGGCATGTCGGGCCACAGCGCCACGGCCACCTGGCGGGCATGGAAGGGCGTGAAGCAGACGAGAAAGATGATGAGCACTGTGAGCAAAAGCTGCATGGCGCGCACGCGGCGCTGGCGGCCCTGGCGGAGAAGACCTGGCCGCGACAGTGCACACATGATACGGCCGGTGAACACGCTGATGACCAGCAGGGGCAGAAGGAACTCCAGGACAGTCAGCGCGAAGACACGGCAGCAGGGCCGGGCGCCCGTCATGCCCAGCACTGACAGGGTCACAGCACCGGCGGCCAGCCACACAAAGGCACACACAGCCCTGGCACAGGCAGGCTGGCGGCAGCGGCGGGAGCCTTCAGGCCGCACGATGGCCAGGTAGCGGTCCACACAGATGCAGGTGAGGAAGAGGATGGAGCAGTGCATGTTGAGGAAGTAACCGAGGACGTGGGGGAAGGCGCAGTGCAGGCAGCCCCTGGCGCCGTAGTACACAGCGAAGCGCGTGGGCAGGGACAGCCCCACCAGCAGATCGGTCACCACCAGGTTGATGGTGTAGATGACTGATGGTGTCTTGGCCTGGGTGCGGCAGCAGAAGACGTACAGCGCCAGCCCGTTGAGCACCAGCCCCACCAGGAAGATGGCTCCGTGCACTGCCATCAGCGCCAGCCACAGGCCTGGAAAGGTGCCATGCAGCTCCTCGTCCAGCCGGGCAAACAGGTGGAACAGGGGTACCTCCAGCCCGCTGGCATTGGTCCACACTGTTGTCACTGCGGTGGCATTGGGGACTGTCCTGGCCGAGGGCCCCACTGGAGACACAGAGGGCATGACGGCAGCCTGCACACCCCAGGCCTGGAAGCAAGGAGACCAGGTCACCTCAGGCGCCAGCCTGGCCTTAAGCCCTGCCCTGAGGCCCGGAACTCAGCCAGCCCATCTGCCCCTGCACGCCCAGCAGCCCCCACCTCCACGCCCTCGCCTGGCCCGGGGCCTCAAATGCCTGCTCCCTTGGCTCTACCCAGAGGGAGCCTCGGACGTCAGCAGAAAAGGCACAGGCTTTCAGATTCAGACACGGGTTCAAATTCCAGCCCTGGCACTGGCCAGCATGGAGCCTTGACAAAATGTGGAGGTTTCTGCGACCGTCCTGGCAGGAGCAGGAGGTGGAAACATGTGCAGTGCAGGGCTGTCCTCAGGATGGAGAGCTGATAAGGGCACGACCACGGGGCTCCAGGGTGCAGTTCCAGGGCCTGGCTCCAGCCCCAGCTGTGCCACTGACTAGTGTAAGTGCTCAGGTAGGCCATGTAGCCTCTCTACCTGCTTCCTCATCTATATGACTGTGATGGCGTTGCTGATGGGGTGATGAAGCAAGCGGGTCAGCACAGCAGCACCAGCAGAGTTGGTGGCCGAGGAGCCAGTTCTGCTGGGCCAGAGCCTTGCTGGTGGTGGGGACCTCTGACTGCCCTGCCCACTCCCCTGTCCCCACACCCACCGTCATGGCCCCCATCCTCCGGGACCACCCATCTGTTCTCCCCTCCTCCCCGGCCAGCGTCAGGTCAATGCCCTGGACAGGGGTCCTCATGAGGGGCTTTCACAAAGGGAACTAGACTGTCCAGTGGGGCTGGATGGGAGCCAAGGTCCAGTCCCACTGGGCACCCCAGGCTCCTACTGTCCCTGAGAGGCAGGCACCTCTATAATCCCCCCAACCCACAGAAAAGGAGACAGAGGCCCCTGTGGGGTGGCTGGCTGGGGCTGAAGCCTGGAGCCAGGGTGTGAGTCAAATAAACACCAAGCTCCCGTCTGGCCTGGGCAGGGGGGCCGGGGTGGGGAGCAGGCGAGGGGCTGTGCCGGAGCCACCCACTCTGTTTATGTTCCTGCCCTGGCGTGTTTAACTCGGCAGTGATTTATCCCTCTATTTATAAATGAAGGGTTAACGGCCCTACCCCCACCCTGGAGCTGGGCTGACCCTCCAAATAAGGGCATTTCTGGCTTTTTCAGGAGAAAGGAGAAGCCTTTGGGGTAAGGCAGGGTGGGGAGGCTCGTGGGCTGTTTCTTCTGCACAGCGCCCTTCCCCCACCTGCTGGAGAAGGGAGGACCCTTGCCCCTTCCCTTCCTGGTGGCTGCCTGCTGTAAACACGCTGCGCCCGGCCACTCCCTCCGACCAGTGTGTGGCCCCGTCCCACCCCTGGGGAACAATGAGCCCTGACTTCAAACAGCCCCTGGCCTGGCTCAGGGCAGCAAGGAACTCTTGCTCCACCTCCAGTCAGTGGCCACCTTCTTCCTCAGGGTGAGAGAGGTCAGTGCCTGCATGAGGTCACCCAGCATGCCCTCTGCCTCTGGGACCCCAGCCCTGGGTGCGTGCTACCTCCCTGGGTGGAGGAGTCAAGTGCTGCCCAGGCCTGTGTCCAGCCCCTCCTGCCACCCCCACCACACAAGGGTCCAGGCTCAGCTCCCAGCTCCCCCCGACTGCAAGCGAGCTCTCTATCTCCAGGCCCTGACACGCGGGCATTGATGGGTGCATTTGTTGGATGAATAGATCAGTCCTCCCTCAGCCCTGGTGGGCCACCAGAGACAGGGGGTTTGGGGCACAGCAGGCAGCCAGGGGAGGGGAGGGCACATGGGGGCTGGGAACCTGGCGTCTCGGGGCTGTGGGCTTCAGGAGCCCCAGAAGGTACCCGGAAGGAGATGGGTCCCTCCTCTGCTGTGGATGAGACACTGTCAGAAAAGGTCCAGGACGCTCCGCAGCTGGACTGAGGGACTGCAGGGCCAAAAAACTATTTTGGGATTCCTTTCTGTGTGCCTTTTGCTTTTCCAATTTGTCTGTACGGGGCCTATATTAGTGTCCCAATTAGAGAGAAATCGTAAACAACACCGAACGTTTCCTCTGGGAGCGAGTCCCAGGGTGACGCTGGCCCCCGGGGATTCTGCCCTCCCAGAAAACTCCCCAGGGCCAGCCCAGCAGGCTCACCAACAACGCTGAGGTGTTGGGGTCCTGGCTAGGGATGTGGGGGCTCTGCGGCCTCTGGAGCTGGGGAGATGGGTAGAATGTGCCGGACACCCCAGAGGCCACAACGGTGAGGGGAGGGAGCTAGTAAAGCATGCGCTGATTCCCAACATTAAGGGTCTGACCCTGATCTCAAACAAAGCTGAGCCCTCATCTTGGTGACACACTGAGCCATGATCCCAGTAAGGTGATGAACCTCGATCCCTGTCCCACTCTGAGCTTGACCCTGGTCACACACTGACCCCAATCCTAATAGCACAATGGGCGTTGATTCCTGTGGCACTCTGAGCCCTGATCCCAGCCATGACCTGGGCCCTTGGCCCAGACCTTCTGTCCCTGTCTCTGCCCTTCTCTCCCAGCTTCGTCTGGCTGTCTCTGTCTCCATATTGTCAGTCCCCACCCACCTCCCACAGTGACGGATGTCCTGATTTGATTATTAAGGGTCCTCTCTTGGGCTCCCACTCACCACCCTCTTTGTTCAGAAGGAGGAGGAACGCAGGCGGGGACTCCAGACCCTTCACGGGCCCATGGAAGTGGCCCCCTGGCGAGCGACTGGGGAAAGGAGAAAGTTCTGCCCCTCCCGGGACTGCCTGGCTCTGCCTGCAGAAGAGGCACAGACTCTGCTTTCTGGAGGGCCCGAATGACGAGCAGTCACCAGCACAGAGACCCAGGTTTGAGTCCAGCTCTGCCACTGCCTCAGCTGAGACCTGGGCCTGGTCAGTGAGCCTGACCGTCCTCATCTGCTAAATGGGGTCACTTGTGCCTTCCACAGCTCTGCCTCACCCTGGGAGCCTGGACTGAGGGGAGAGGCATGGTCTTACCCTCAGAGCCAGCCAGAGAGGGGCGGCAGGGCCCTGTCCTCAAGCCAAACCCGGGTGTCGGGGAGATGGCCCTGTCTCTTCCCTCTTTCCTGGCAGGTACCCTGGGCCTGTCTGAGACAGCAGACTCCATGGCTGGGGCCAACTGGCCAGAGCCCCGTAGGCAGGGGCTGGCACCATGTCCTGACCGTGCTGCCCTGGTACTGGGGCTCAGGGCCTGGAGGCTGTGCCAGGGCTGGGAGGTTTCTCTTCCCCACTGGCCCAGGCCTGCTGTGCTCCCTACCCATACGTAAGTACTTCCCTGGGGACAGAACAGAGGGAACAAGGGCCTGCTCTCCAGGGCTGAGAGTCAGTGAGTGGAGACCCAGCAGGGTGGGGACCTGGAGTGTGGCCATGGAGCCCCAGCTCTGGCCTGGATGGCCCTGCCAAAGCCTGGCTCCATCTCTGAAGGGACTATGTGGCCTTACAGTCTCTGAGCCTCAGTTTCCTCATCTGTAGAGTGGGCAAAATAGAATCTCCCTTGGGGGTTCCTGTCCTGACGTGCCAGCCCAGAGTAGGGGTTCAGGCACAGGAAGTGATGAAATGATGGGACAAGCTGCCAGCAGGGGACTCAGAGGGCGAGTGGGCGAGCAGCCTAGACCAGGTCCAGCTCCTGCACTACTCACTGCCCCTGCCAGCACGGAGGGAGGGCTCTGACCTGGGTGGGTTCTCTCTGAGCCTCAGTCTCTCCTCCTGTGAAGGAGGAATGGCCGGACACGCTGCCCTGCAGGGCTGTCTTGGTCCTTGGCTGAGACGGAGCACCAGCTGCAGGTGTGGTGGGGCAGGGGCAGGTGCGCTGCGGCATCTCTTTCTTTTCTGTTTCTGGCCCACCCCTTGAGGTGGGCAGACCCTTAGAGCCCCCACCCCTCCAGGTGGGCACACCGCTGAGAGCCCCAGCCTTTCAAGGCTTTGCTGACTCCTCCAGGGGAGGGGGCAGAGGGTGAAGGAGGATGCCCGTCATGCCCTCCCCATAGGTATCACATCGCAAAACAGCCTTCCAAGGTGGGACTGTCGCTGGCTCGGGGGTTCTCCCTGGGAGGGGCCTGAGGCCTAGACTGCTGGGCAGGGCTGGGGACGCGCCTCTCCAGTCACTGCACCTGACTGATGCTTCTGCAGGGGAATCTGCTAGCAGGGCCTAAACATTCCACGCGCCCTCCGGGCCCGTCCCCAAGCTGTTCCTGCTCTCTCCCTTTCGGCTTATTCGTGCCCATTTTTAGGCCTTCCCCCTGGACTTGCCTCCTTAAGGAAGCCTTCTTCTTCCTCCCTGGGCTGCCTCTCCCTGGTGCATCCTCCCAGGGCACCCTGCGCTTCCTCAAGCCTGGGACTCATCCTGTAGTGCTGCTGTGTGCTGCAGGCTTCCCCACAGGACTCTGAGCACCTCAAGGCAGGGCTGTGGGTGGGGGCAGGGCTCCCATCTGTTCCACCAGCCCAGCACCCAGATTGGCCTGGCAGAGAGCGGCACCCGTCTTCCCCTTCGGCTGCATGAACGCCCTGAGAAAGCCCCATCAAGGCTGGCAAGGTGTGGCCTGGTTTCTCACCCTGGCATTCAGGGTGAATGCCACCTGGCCTGGCCCCCTCTGAAACCTACCTACCTAGTATCTTGGTACTGGTCGGGAACTGGGTTCCACTCCCAGCCCCATCCTCACTACCCACAAGTCCTCCCGGCCGAGCAAGGCTGACACCTCCTCCAGGAAGCCCGTCCCAATCACTCTGACCATTGTGTCCACACTTACATTCCTTCCCACCCTCTATCTCCCATCACCATTCTTTCTTGCTTGCTTTATCTTTCTTTTTCCTTTTTTTTTGCTTTGTTTTTGGAGACAGAGTGCAGTGGTGAAATCTCTGCTCACTGCGACCTCCATTTCCTGGGTTCAAGTGATTCTCATGCCTCAGCCTCCGGAATAGCTGGGATGACAGGTGCCCACGCCACACCTGGCTAATTTCTGTATTTTTGGTAGAGATGGGGTTTCACCATGTTGGCCAGGCTAGTCTCAAACGATCTACCCACATTGGCCTCCCAAAGTGCTGGGATTACAGGCGTGAGCTATTGCACCTGGTCCCATCACCACTCTTGATGGCAATGGTCTTTGGTTCGCAAGCCAGTTCTACCACCCGCCACCTTCGAGGCCTCGGGCAAATCATTTCGTCACTGGGAGCCCCAGTTCCCTCACCTGGGACTTTGGGAGCCATATTTGTTGAATGAATGAATGCAATCAGGCAGGGTGTCTGGACTAAGTGAGAAACACCACAGATACCCCCAACATGGGAGATGTGTGATATCAGAGCACTGGAGGCTCCTGGTTTTGGCTCCTGGATGGGGTCCTGTCTGGACCAGCCTGCTCACAGGGGGGGAGAGGCCAGGGCCAACACGGGTGCTCAGCACAGGACTTCTCAGAGCCTTTGTGAAGCTCACGGTCCTGGAACCTTCCAAGGGGTGGGAATGAGCATTGAGCATGGAAGTTATCTGACCTTGTCCCCTCCCCGGGGATTCCTGCTCCATACATCCCAATGGCCACGCCACTACTCCGTGCCCAGAGCACTGATGGGGGCTGCTGCCTCCCTGCCCCCACCCACAGCTTGTTGAATTTCTGCTGGGCACCAGGCCATGGAAGGCCAGATTCCCGGACTTGGGGTGCTGGCACCTACCCAGAGGTCTCCAGGGGGGCACCAGGGTCATGTCAGCCTCCCTCCTTGGCAGGTGGGTGGGGAGGGCTGTGTCCTTACTTCCCTGGGCTCCTCTCAAACCCACCCCCCAACCTGGAGTTCTCTCTTGGCCGCCCGGCAGCCTGTCTGCCTCTGTCCTGCCACATGTGAGACCAGGCAGCAGAGTGGCCCCGGCCCCAGGGCAGCAGGTGGCCCAGGGTGACTGTTGAGCCTGCCTGGGGGTCTGGATCAGGACCCTGTGTGCTGCCTGTGGAGGTGTGGAGGATGGGCCCAGCTTTTCCCCACAGAGGGGCTCTGAGCATCCACACAGCAGTCCCAGCTGTTACAGATGAGGAACCGGAGGCTCAGAGGGGTGAGTGGTGTCCTCTTGGTTACCCAGCATGGAGCTGGTGGGGCTGGGAATCAGACCCAGGTCCGCTGGCAGGTCCCAGCGCAGGCCGGAGTGGAGCGCGGCACAGGCTGGGGAGCAGAGGGGCTGGATTAGGCATCTCTGGACCAGGAGTTTGTGCCCAAGGGGATTCTCGAGGCCCTGAGGCCGCATGTGTGCCCTCGGGTCTGTGTGTGCTTGAGTCTGCACCCCAGATGGGGTGGCCCTCATGGCCTTCCAAGGCTAAAATAGCCATGACTGGGGGAACTGTCTGCCTGTTTATTTTTATGATTATTCTTGGTTTCGCGGCATCTGCTTTTGAATATCACCTACTGTTTTTGACAAAGTCTGAGCCTCTGTTTCTTCTGCCCAGAGGCGGGTGGGTGCTTGCTGAGCTCTCCAAATGGGGTCAGACTCACCCCAGGTCACCTAGCAGGTCCCAGGTGGCCCTGGCCAGAAGCTAAGTCTTTCTCCCCAGCCCCCACACCCACAGGCCAGGGCTCCCTCCACCCCCGTGCAGAGAGAGATGTCGCTGGTGGTCACGGACTGAGCTCTGTGGGGAAGGACACGTGGGCCCCATCTGGCCTGACTCTGCCTCAGTTCCACCAGCTGAGAACCCTTTTGCTGAGACCGTGGCTTTGAAACACCAGTGTCTCTGGCAGGGGCGTGGCCAGTTGGAGGTACTGCATGTCACCTGCCGGCCCCTCCCTGCCTCCCCATCACCAGGTTCATTGCTCACCTCTAGCTGGGAAAGCTGTAGCTGCAGTAGCCCCTGAAATCTGCTGGGACAGGCATATTCTGTCATGTACACCTGCCTGGCCTCAGCCTGGTCCTTTCGCCCGAAGATCCTCAGCCTGATCCTCTCAGCCTGTTCCCTCTGCCTGTGCCACCTGGTGAAGGCTCCGGGCACCCACAGTCACTGTCCCATAGGGCCCTCCCTGAGCCCCTCTGACGCCCTAGTGCCCTGGATGCCCCTGCCCCGGGGGAGAGCTACGATCCCGCAATTCGAAGGGCACCTGCTGGGCTTATCCTTCCCAGGGTCTCATTGATTCCCTCCAGATGCCCCTGGGTGGGCGTTTCCAGCCCCACTGTGCCTGTGGGAAACTAATACAGAGGGGCTAAGTCATGTGCCCGGGCTCACCCAGCTGGGGTGCAGGAGGGGCTGAGCTCGGCCTCAATCTGCCTGCTGGCCCTTTGTCCCAGTGCCCGGGATCCGCCTTCTGCTGTGCCCAGCCCTGTGTGCAGAGGGAATCAGAGGCCCCAGGCCACGCAGCCCCATGCAGTTTGGAGGTGTCAGACCGGGACTTAGACCCCATAGCTGGGGGTACAAAGGGGTCCCAGGCAGCCCTGGCCCCAGCTTTCCGATCTCACAGTTCGGGGTAGGGTGAGAGGTGACTGGTCGCGGCTGGGACGGGCCTCGGGAGGATGAGAGGGAACAGTGCTCCTGGCAGCGGGAAGGGCACCGTGAGCGTGAAAGGCCAGAGGTGGGAAGGAGAGTCTGTGTTCAGAGCTCTGTGAGACGCCGGGGTGTGGGGAGGGCTTCTGGACGTATGGTGAGGGGTCAACTTCAGCTTCTTTGGGCCCAGACGTCCCTCCTCAGGGAGGCCCTCCCGAGCCCGCAGCCCCGCACACCTGCACCGCCTGGCTCCCTTTGCAGTGCCCTGCCACGCGCAGTTTCCTACGTCCCTGCTTTCCTGTTCGTTGTGCCTCCCTCACTGAACTGGAGTGCCTCAGGGGCCCTGGCCTTGGCCGGCCCCTCTGAGTCACTGAGTCACTGCTGAGTGACCGAGCAAATGATTTTAAAAGACCCCTCTGATCTCTTTGAGCCTCAGTTTCCTCATCTATAAAGAGCAGATGCTAACACTACTTAACAAGAAGACAACGAGACCACCCCGTGGACCCCAGGAGCTGCTCAGAAACCGTCCAAACTGCATGACCCCCATGCCCGGCCCTCCAGCCTTTGCTAATGGGCCCGCACCGTGTGGCTCAGAGAGGGGCAGCCACTTGCCCACGGCCACTCAGCAGACCGCCCCGGAGCCCAGCGACTGGATGAGTCCTGTGGGGCGAGGGGAGGGAGCCCCAGGATGGCCAGCTGTTGAAGGAAGAAGACAGGGCAAGTGGACAGGCCCAGCCTCCTGTGGGGTGCACTCCCCATCCTGCAAGGTCGCCAGCTGCTCCACGTCTGCCCCGCCAGCACCCTGGCTGCTGGCCAGTTCCCAGCCCGCTGCCCCCTCGGGACCCTGTCCCGCCGCCTTCTCACAGCACAGCCCCATTGCAAGCTTCGCAAGGTCCAGGGCTGGAGCCAGCTTCCAGGTCCACATTGGGGGCTGGCAAGCAAGGCTTCCCTGGGCCTCAGTTTCCCCACCCCTAAGGGGTAGAGAAAGCACCAAGGCTGCTACAGAGGGTCTGAGCTGCGGGATGGCAGGACGGGCACTCTGAAGAGGGAGCATGGCGTTGGAGCCCATATCTACAAAGCCTTCACCATGGCCCTGCTCCAGCTGCGGGGTGGTGGTGGCTGAGGCCCCAGAGCCTGCCAAGAGCCTCTGAGGTCCCCCAGCTCTGTCCCTGGCCTGGCCTGTGGGCAACCCTGCTGCCTTGCCAGGTGAGGAAACCGAGACCCAGCTCTGGGAGCCCAGCAGATGCTCGATGAGTGTTGACCGGAGGGATGAACGAGTGAATGAATGAAATCCAGAATTGGGTGGGCAGCCAGCTCCCCCTTACGCAACCGGCCCAGCTCGCGCCGCGTTCTCCCTCGGGTCTCCGTTTTCTCATATGAGAAATGGCTCCCTGTCAGGCAGGACCTGCTCTGAGCTCTCCCCAGACTGGATCTGGAGGCAGTTTCTTTGCCCTTCCCTTCCCACTCCTGCTTGGCTGGGAGTGAGAACCCCGGCAGGGAGCAGCTCAGGAGCCTCCTGTCTAGGGGAGCTGGGGAGAGGGAGGCTGGGGCCAGCCTACAGGGGCACTTACCGCGCTTCACCCGGGCAGGCTGGAGATGTGAGTCCTCAGCTCTCAGATCTGCATGCAGCCCGGACCTCGCCTTCCTAGGGCCTGACGTCAGGCCAGTGCTTGGGGCTCCTTTTGGGCAAAGGCAGGGTGGGGGCGGGGCAGGCTCCTTCCCCGCCCCCAGGAGGAGCCGAGGCTCAGAGCCCAAGGGAGGGTGCCTGGGGCACCAGAGTCCCCACACCCACTGGAAACAGAAGGAGAAACTGAGGCACGGAGGGGCCTGGGGTGCCAGAGTTCCCACACCCACTGGAGACAGAGGGGGAAACTGAGGCACAGAGGGGCTGAGCCTTGGCTGCACCATCTAGGAGATGGTGGGTGACACTTGTGTGTGTCGTGTGCAGGGCAGGAGGTGGGAAACTGAGGCACGGAGGGGCTGAGCCTCAGCTGCACCATCCAGGAGAGGGTGGCTGGCACTTGTGTGTGCTGTGTGCGGGGCAGGAGGTGGGAAACTGAGGCACGGAGAGGTTGAGCCTCAGCTGCACCATCCAGGAGACAGTGACTGGCACTTGTGTGTGCTGTGTGCGGGGCACGAGGGGAAAACTGAGGCACGAAGGGGCTGAGCCTCAGCTATACTATCCAGGAGACAGTGGCTGGCACTCGTGTGTGCTGTGTACGGGGCAGGAGGTGGGAACACATGAAAGCCCAGGTTCCTTCCCGGGAGGGGCATGCGCACGGAGGCTTCAGCCCACGCAAGCCTAGGTTCCTGCATGGTTCTCTGTTTTGCATGTGTCCTGGGTCTGGCTGTGTCCATGTGTGCCCATGACCGAGAGCCTGCATACCTGGCATCTGGGCCTCTGTTTGCACCCACGCACTGGCGGCACGTGGCATATGGGGTTGGGTGTGTGGGAAAGACCTGGATGTGACCCAGGCCAGCAGGTGGGGAGAGCACACGGCTCCCGGACCTCAGTGCTGGAGGAAGCATGAGCTCCTTGACAGGCTTGATCCCAGAGGGCTGCTGGAGGGCCACTCCCCTTAGACAGCCTCAGAGTCGGGAGGCCTTGTGGCCAGCCTGGGGTGGCAGCAGGATTGTCGAGGAGTGGTTGGGACCATGTACTGTCTCCTCTGCCGAGAGCGCCATCTCCTCTCTTCCCCATCCCGTGTGCTTTTGTTCACACTCACACTTTAATCTTCAAGCCATCTGAGCGCCGAGGGCCTGCTGAGTGGGTTGTGCTGCACACCGGAGACTCAGGGAAGGCTCCCCAGAGGAGGCGCTAGGCCTCCCCAAGCTCATGCTGGCTGCAATGCAGAACAACAGGAGAGAGTAGGTGGGTCCTGGGGTCCTGACGCAGCCTGCTGGGGAGGGATGCAGTCTGGGAAGGCTTCCTGGAGGGGGCAGAGGGAGGTATAATGGGAGGCAGGCAGGCAGTCCAGATGGGCAGAGGGACAGGAGGCCATCAGAATACTTCCTGGGGAGCAAAGCTGGGAGTGGGCAGGGGACTTGCACACTGTCTCAGCAGCCTCTATGGGTACCAGAGTGCTGCAACGGGGAGCCATTGAAAGTTCTGGGAGAGGAGGGTTTCTTTACTCTGGAGCAGCCTCCCTGCTGCCGCAGGGCTGAGCCCACAGGCTGCAATTATCTTCTTTAGAACATTGTTGTGTCTGTTTTAGCTGGGGAAACTGAGGCCCAGAGAGGCACAGGAGTCTCTGGCCATCAGTTTCTCGCACCTCTCTGGACCAGCACTGGCTCCCAGCAGGCAGAGTTTCACCGGGCTTGTGGAAGGTTGGGGTGGACACAATGTCATTTTTGTGTGGGGGTGGCCTGGAGGCAGCCCAGATTGGGCAGGGCTGGAGCCAGAGGAGCCTCGGATTTCCTGAGCAGGCGAGGGTGGCTGAGTTACCGTACTGGTGCCAGGCCTCATGCCCACCTCTGAGGGCCTGGGGCTCCAGCCTTGCACTCAGGCTTGTTCTCAAAGAAATCTCAGAGATGGTCCCCCAGCAAACAGTGGGGAAGTGCCTGGGGAGGGGTCACAGCCCAGGCCAGCCTCCCTGACTCCTCCCCCAGGGAGACTCTTCTCAGCAGGACCCAGGGATCCTCTTGGGGGGACGCCAGGGATGGGGGTCCCGAGCTCAGGGCCAACCCCCCACAACCCTCAGAAGAGACCAGGCACAGGGACAATTTCCCCCTTGTCATCTTTACCAGGCTGGCAGGTCAGGCCAGGCTGTCTGTGACTGGGGTCAGAGGTCAGAGAGTGGCTGCACCCAGGGTCAGGATCCCTTCATGTGTATCTGACTGGCCCTTAGCAGGGCAGGACTGGTCATCCTGGGCTACAGCCTACTTACTGCTCATCCCGGGCTCCAGCACACTTTGCAGGGTGGGAGGGGCCCCTTAGGCAGACATTATAGGGAACTGGGCCTGGGGGAGAGCCCTCTCAAGCCCATGGAAGCATCCTTGGAGGCCCTGCCAGCGGTGAGGCATCAGCAGCCTGACCATTCCTCCTTCCCCACGGGGTGCAGGGAAGTGCCACGATGCTATCTCCACATGAGCCACCAGCAGGGCTACCAGGCCCCCCTGGGCAGGATGCAGAAGTGGCCCCTTGTGAACCCCCGTAGGAGCCAGGTGGACCCATGGCTCCTGTCCTCCACCCTTGGCCTTGACTCCAAAACTCAACCCTGCAGCTCCGGTGACCACGGAGAGGGTCCGAGAGCCTGTGCTTCCAGGAGGATGGGCCTGTGACGCCAAGGCCTTTTCGCTGTGGCAGCTGCAGTTGGGAATCCCGTAATGCTGCAATCAGGACTGACAAGCCCCGCCCATCAGGGGCAGTGCTGGCGCTATAGGGTCCCCATCCTGAGGGATTAAGCCAAAAACGGGCCACTGAGCAGTCCACGGGATGGAGAGGGCGCAGGATAACAGGGAACAGCAGACCGTGGTGACAGGCGGGTTCTGCCACCCCTGCTGGTGCCTGACACTGCAGACCTCGTCTGTCCTCCTGAGGGACCCTTGTCTTGGTGCCACTTGAGGATGTAAACAGCCGCGGGCCCCTGGCAGCGGTTTCTTGCCATGTGTGGAGGGGTGAGGCCTGTCTGAGGGGACCTGCGAAGGTGGGGTGATGCCAGCCAGATCTGCAGGACTCCCACCTACTGGAGAGGCCAGAGCTATGGAGGAGGGGCAGAGGGCGAGTGCAGGGCTTCCAGATGAGGGGCGATCGGGAGACCTGCAGGCTCCTTCCTTGGGGGTTCCATGCCCACAGGCCGTCTCCTGCACTCTGGACTTGCTGGGTAACAGGCAGGCACCTGCCAGAGAGCTGGGGTGGGCAGGGGCCCTTCTCTGCCCCAGGGAGAGGTGAGCCTGCGTGTCCGGGGAATGTGGGGGCCCCTTGCGCAGCCCTGGATTCGAGCCCAGCCTGGCGCCTCTCTTGTTTGCTCTGATCCTCAGCCTCAGCCCTGTGGCCTGTGCTGATGGCTGGGAAGCAGCATCCCTACTCTCAGGAAGTGCCGGGTCCTGTCGGCCACATCGCAGCTCCACAGGGAGGCTCAGCTCCACAGTGGGAACCAAGGAAACCGCGTTGGGGGCGCAGGGGCAGGACCAGCCCCAAGGCCCACAGCAGTGAGGGGACAGCCTGGGCTCAGTCTGCTGTCTCCTCCTATCTGAGGGGAAGACGCGGACTTGACGGAAGCAGAGTGTGTCGGGGCTCCCAGGGTTGGAGGCTGGAGGAACCAGGGCAGGCTATGAGGCCCTGCAAGGCAGAGCCTTTGACAGGTGGGTGGGGAGGTACCCAGAGGTGGGACGAATGCCTGGAATTCAGTCACAACCGGGGACGTCCAGGGGACCTGGTGCTGTGCCCGGTGCACAGTTAGCGCTTGGCTCTGGAGCTCTAGAGTGTCATCCTGGTGTGGCTGCTGGGACTGCTGCCCTCTGGGCTGGCTCCCTCAGTGCCCCAAGACACCCCCATGCCTGCTCAATACTCAGGGGTCCCTCCAGGGCATCTTATCTCACCGCCTGCTCTTACGCACAGGGAAATTGAGGCCCAGAGAGACAGGGAGGACTGTCCAAAGTCACACAGCAAAAGGGGCATGCAGACCCTGGCCGGAACCATGCCTGGCTTGCAGCCTCCCAGTACCCTTCTGTTAAACTCAGCCTCGTGGACTGTGGGAAGGGGCACCCCCAGAACACGGCCTCATCATGGGGCCTGGCAGGGCTGTGGCCTTGGACACGGCTGGCACATGGTGGTGAGACGCAGCGTGGGCTGGTGCTGCTGCGGGGACCCGTATGGAAGGAGCTGCAGCCTTGAGCCCCATGGAGCCAAGGGAGGGTCCCTGCAGGGAATGGTGGGGGATAGTGGTGCTGGGCTCATTGGTGAGAAAGCAGAGGGAAAGTCCCAGGCTCCAAAGACCCAGTCCGGAAGGGATTGCTGGTGGAGGAGGTCTGGTCACGAGCCTCCCAGGCTCTCCCAGGATTCACACTGGCTCTGCCTGGCCTTGCCATGTGTCCAGGAGTCTGGGGTGAGGTCTGAGTATGGCGTGTGGGTGGGGCTAGCTGAGTCTTAGCCTACGGAATGGGGCAGCAGGGCCTCAGGGGGAACACTAGGACTAGAGGACCTTGGAATCCTCTAAATTGGCCCCACCTTTTATACATGAGGAGACCAAGGCCCGGAGAGGGGGTTCAGCTATCAAAGCTCTGAGGCAGCTCAGCTCCATGCCAGTCTTCCTGCCAACTGGGCAGGGGGGCCCCTTCACGCCCTGGCCTCCTTTCGACCAGCCAGGTTGCGTTGGGACGGGGTGCACTTCCCATGATCTGGGTCTCTAGGCCCACCCAGGGCCAGTCCAGGAGGTGCTGGCTGAGTGAGGTGCTGGGTGAGTGGTGGGTTCCCCCTGGGCAGAGACAGCAGGATGAGGATTGCCACTGTGGGGGGCACCGAGGATTGCCACCGTGGGAGGATTGCTTCCTCGTGTCCCGTTCCACCTGGCCTGCGCCTGGACTAGCACTTATCATTCCCACCCGCCTCCTGGTGAGGGTCCTCACAGGAGCAAGGGGACTAAGTCCCTCTCCTCCCTGGGGCTCACACAGCTGGCCCCTGAAGAGTCAGGTGGGAACCTGGGAGCTCAGAGGCCAGGCCACTGGGCTCCCACTACCCCGGGGCCTTCCATTTGGGGTTTGAGGAGGCGGCCGGACCTCTGGGGTCTGACCCCCGCTGGGGCTGCTGGGGCAATAGACTCCCCAGGAAGAGGGCCAGAGGAAGCCCCGGGGCCCTCTCGGGGGCCTGGCCCTGCTCCCTCCCTCCATGGCCTCCTCTGACACTTGGCCCAGCCAGGGAGGGCTCTAGTGGGGTCAGCACAGGTGCCAGAGCAAGCACAGGTCCAGCGGGCTTGGTGGTTGGGGGTGGTGGCCATGCGGGCCCTGCTTGGCACCTCTTATCCCAAGCACTGGAACACAAAACAGGGCCGAGTATGAGGCACCGCAGCGTGGGGCCCTGCTGGGATGTAATCCACGGGTTGAAACCACTGGTCTAGCAGATCAGTCACTCAACAAGCAGTGCTCACCGAGACAAACCTATAACACCTGCCTGTCACTGAGTGCTGCTGGCGTGCCAGGCACAGGGGAAGCACTTCAGATCTATTACTTCACCAAATAATCTTACAACGGGGCATCCTGTTCCCATCTTCAGAAGAGGAAAGGGAGGCTCAGAGAGGCAAAGTCACTTGTCCAAGGTCACGCAGTTAGGAGGGTGGAACTGGGACCAGGCCTGGAGTCTCTCAGCCTTTACAAAGCCCCCAGGTTGCCCCACTGAGCCAGGCCTGCTTTCTCTCTGGAAGCTCCAGGAACCCATCCCCTGGGGAACTGTGACAAGGACCCCACAGCCTGGGAACCCCAGGGGAGAGAGTGTGGGGTCTAAGATCCCTTCTGGGCCCAGGCGCCTGCCCGGGGTGGCCCAGGCCAGCCACCACAAACTGGCCGGGCTGGGCTGAGCTGCAACTCCCTCCAGAGTTGGCCCAGTCCACTCAGGTCAAGAACAGGCCACGTCCCCAGCAGGGCTTGGGACCTGCTTTCTATTTCAGCCCTTCCCAGCCCCCGATGGCCCCTTGGGACGGGAATAGCTGTGTCTGTCTGTGTCTGTCTGCTCGGCAGGCCTCAGAGGAGTGGCTGTGGGTACCCGGGTTCTCCTGACCTTGGCTTCCTCGCTGGCCCAGGAGCTGGGAGCACAGATGTCCAGGGGTAGTGTCCATGCAGGGACGCTGCAGTGGTGGCTGCTGTTCTCTGCCTGACCCCTCCACCTTCCCTCATAGCAACGAGCTTTGGTCACTGTGAGTGGCCGAAACGACCTAGGCCAGCACATGCTAAAAGCTATTGGCTGGACGTCTGGCACTGGTGGGCAGGGGAACTGGTGACCTTTAAGGAGCGGGATGCGGGGACCCAGGCTCTGAACTCTCTGGCTCTGAGAGCAACTTTTAGGAAGTTGCTTGGGTTCAGGGTTTCCGGAACAAGTCCTCCCAGGCACTGGCCACCAGCGCAGGACTGAGAATGCGACCCCAAGGTCTCTCCTCACCATCTCTCCAGAAGCCTGAGAGCCTTCCCACCTGCACAACTCTGATCCACTGTTGTCTCCACCTAGAAGGCCTTTCCCACAGATCCAAACCAGCCTCTAGCCACAAGGCCACCTCCTTCAGGAAGCCTGCCCTGACTGGCTTGTCTTAGCCCTGAATTCTGAGGGCGGTCTGGGCCTGGATCATTTGCTGGGATTTTCCTGAGCCAAGTTTGTCTCCAGCCAAATGTTTGACTCCTCCGAGACAGGGCCAACGTTTCACTTGTTTCTTCCTCCTTTCTGTTGCTGAGCATGTGGGAAGGTATATAGCAGAAGCTCAATAAATGCAAATGCCTACTCATTTTAAAAATGGGTGGGAAGGGCAGGGCTCCAGGCTGGCATGGCCCCATTGCAGGCACTTGGGCCCCTTTTCTGCCTGTATAAACTTCCCCACAGAGCCTTCCGGGGTGGCACACACTGCTCTTGTGGACAGGAAGTTCTTTCCCGTTTCTAACCTTAGTCCTTCCTGCTGTAGCTTCATCCCATTCTGTCTAGGTTCTGAGGCTCCTAAGAGCTGGACCTATTCACCCTGCCCTCTCCTCCTAAGGGCCAGGAGACCATCTCTTAGTGAGTGAAGCGGATGCAGCGGTCTTGGGGTATGGCGGCAGCGGGGTGGACTGCTGATATTACCTTCACTGTCACAAGCAAGGACACTAAAGCTCCAAGGAACCACCCAGCTACTGGGAGGTGGAGCCAGGATTTGAACTATCAGGTGAGCCTAGGGTCTCGGACTGGCCCCCAGCTGTGAGCCTCACATTTCTCTGTGCAGAGACCCTCCTGCAGTGGGCTCCTCCCCTACTCACCAGGGCTGACCCCTACCTCCCAGGGGAGTCCTGGGCAAGTCCCAGCCTGTCTCCTTCCCGACCTGGGTCTGTCCGTCTGGGCAGTGGGGGTTCAACCCCAGCGAGGCGGTGGAGGAGTCAGGGCCACTATTTATAGAGGCCTGCTGCCTCTGCCGACTGCCTGCCGCCCTGGAGGAGTGCTCAGGAATGGGAGGAGGGAAGCTGTTGTTGGCGGGATAGGTTACTTTCCGGAAGGCTGATGCCAAGTCTCCCGGTTAGCAGGCAGGGGAGGGCACTGGGAACCGAGCAAAGGGGAGTGGATGGCACCCACCAATGGGCGGTCCCAACAGGGCAGGCGGGGCCCTGTTGAGGGCTGCAGACCAGATCTCATGTGTGCCTGCTGAAGCCCCAACCCAGGATCCCGAAATCCAAACTGCTCTGAGATAGGGAAGCATTTAGGTAGGTTTGACACAAGCTCACTCAGCTGCATAAACTGACTGAACCCAACCTGAGGGTATTCAGAATCCATGTGTCCCTCCCTGTGGGCATATCAATGAGGCTCGCGGCAGAAGTTTCAGTGTGCGTGGTGGAGGTGCTTCCCAGACCCCACGGGGTGTATGTGAGTATATGACATCCGCTAGGTACATCTCACTGTTTCTAAAATCTGAACCAGATCCTGAAATGCATACAGCCTCAAAAGTTTCTACAAGCCACGGTGAACCTGATTGTCTCCTGCATTTTACAGATGAGAAACCTGAGGCTTGGAGAAGGGAGCAGAGGGTGGCCAGAGCCTGCCCTGGAATCTGGGATGAGGACTCCTTGGGATCAGAATTCCAGCTCTTGCTGGTAGCGCCCAGTTTGAGGTTGTCTCAAGAGCTGTGGAGTCTCTCACTAAGGAAGTACCTTCCCTGTCTCTGCTACCCCCTAAAATCGGCCTGTTCTGTCCTGAGTGCTCTTCCTGGAGGCCTCCCAGGGCAACTCAGCCCCCACTGGCAGCCCTGGCTCTGCCTAGCTCTGGACCACTACCAGCCTTTGTTCACTGTCTGCCTGGGGCACAGACCTTCTCTGCCTTCAGCCCCATGGGTGCTGATCTAGGAGGGGCTTCCTCCTTCAACTCTGTCACTGCTCCTCCAGGGCACCAGCTGAGGCTAAGTCTTCAGGTGCTTTGGAGGTGGGAGTGAGAACCAGGCTCAAAGCCTGAGAACCAGGCTCAAAATCTAAGCCCCAGGCTCAGGTCCCAGCATGGCAGCTGACCAAGGCCAGGGTTTCGTGGCTCAGAGCCTCAGCTGGCTCACTTGGAGTTAAGAGCATTGACCTCTCTGTCCTGACCAACTCGTTGGGCCATATAGGGGGTCAAGTGTGAGCCTGGGTCAGGGTTCACTGTGTGACCAGGATCAGGGCTCAGGCTGTGACTAGAACCAAGGATCA
>NC_045440.1:144789241-144799097 GCF_002776525.5 Piliocolobus tephrosceles
TGTGTGACCAGGATCAGGGCTCAGGCTGTGACTAGAACCAAGGATCAGTGTGTGACCAGGGCCGGGGATCAGGCTGTGACTAGAACCAAGGATCAGTGTGTGACCAGGATCAGGGCTCAGGCTGTCACTAGAACCAAGGATCAGTGTGTGACCAGGGCCGGGGATCAGTGTGTGACCAGGATCAGGGCTCAGTGTGTGAGCAGGATCAGGGCTCATCCTCTGACTGGAGTCACCCATCAGGACACTCAGCTCGATGCAGGTTACCCCCCATCTACCCTGGCCGCCTCAAGAAAGCCTCTCATAGACCACAAGTGGCCCTATGTCGGGCATTTCTCATGACCTCTGTGCCCTGACCTGAGGTGGAGGTGGGGGTCCTCTTTCCAGGGAGGAATGGGGAAGTGCTCAAAGTCCCCTCCCAGGCACTCCCTGCATGCCCTCCCAGGCGCTCCCCACGTCTTTCTCACAGTGGAGCTGCTGGGGTCTGGGATCCAGCAGGTCTGCCTGTGGAGGGCCCCAGACCACTTCCTGCTTATGAGGCATGTCAGGAGGACAGAGAGCAGGCCTGGAAGCTGCTTAGCTGGTGGGAGCGACTGGGAGTGGCTGAAGCTCAGGGAAGAGGTGAGGGAGCCTGGGTGGGGCAGGCACATTCTCAGGCTGCAGGATGGCTGCCCATGGCCGGGGTGCTTTTGGAGGGCCAGCCCCCCGGTTCCTATCCTGCCCGGGCCTCTGCTTTTGAAGAGGGTCATGGTGAGCGTCTGGGTTCGGGGCCCTGCATTCCCTCTGACGAGCTGGACTCTGGGCTCCAGTCCCCACTCCCCCCACCCCCCGCCCCACTCTCAGGAAATGAGCCTTGTGCCCATACTGGGTGCCCTCCCTGACCCTGTGACTCAGGCCCCTCTCTGTGGGGATGTGAGAGCCTTGAGCCCGGCAGGAAACTAGGCAGCAGATCCACAAACACAAAGAGACAAATGGCCTTCCTGATAGCAATGATGGTGATGGCAGTATCCTCATGACAGTGGCCCCGCACCAGGGCACAGAGCCCCCTGTGCTGTTCCCCACAAGGGCCGGGCCATGGGGTGCAAGGGCTGCATGTGAGAAACTCTGCAGACCCCAGCCAGCCCCGGGGGAGCCCTGTCCCTGAAGGCCCTGCCTGGCGTGGCAGGTGGGATTAAGGTTGGCGGTCGGTGGAGGAGCAGGTGGGGCTTCCTGGAGGGGAGGGAGGAGAGAGACCCCACTGGTGGGTGGTGGGAGGGGCAGCAGGTCTCAGGCGGGAGTCACGGCTGAGGGCCGGTTCTGGGTGGGGCCTCCTATGGCCGGGGGCAGGGGCAGGACTGCTGGGGCGGACTGCAGCAGGAGCGTTTGTAGAAGCAGATGCTTGCTGCGTCCTGCCTGTGGGTGTCTGGGGAGTGGGCAGGCAGGGCATGGCCATGGGTGGGGAAGGGGTGTGGCCCTCTCAGACCCAGCAAAGACCTGGGGTCCTAGCCACCAGTCCAGCCTCTGTCTCTACCAGGCACCTGTGTGGGGGGCAGGTGGACAGTCAGGTCATTTGAAAACATTCTCCAAGAGGAAGCGCTTAGAATCTTTGGTCTCTTTAGCTGGGGAAGTGCGGGCAACATCCTTTGATTCAGAGATCCGGATCTGGGGTCCTGAGCAGCTCCAATGGCTTCACGAACCCCCAGACCTTGTGTGTGTGCAGTTGCCCATGTCTGTGCTATGAGGGTCCATCAGGGCTGTCAAGGGTCTAAAAACCCACGTGGGTTAAAACCACAGTGTGGTCCGGCCCCGTTCAGTGCCAGTGGGGCAGCCCAGTCCCCAAAGCCACGCTGAGAGTTGGAGTGTTAGAGCCAGGTCAGCTGTTGGGAAGGGCTTCTCTGCCCCCATGCCCCAGACCCTCCTCCAGGGGCAGATTTCTGTCAGAGAGACTGGGATGGGCCTCAGATGAACCCCGTCAACACCCACAGAGAAATGGGCTGTGGAAGATTCGCCTCACTTGTCCCATCGACCATGCGTCTATCTGTCCTTCTCCGGGACCCTGGCAGAGAAGGCCACCGGGGGGCCGGACACCACTGTGTGGGGTTAGTTCCAGGCAGCAGCGTCCGGGAGGCTTTCGTCCTTCACCTTTGTACATCCTGGCCGTGTTTGACATCTTTGCGGTGAGCTCGTGCCGTTCTATAAACACACGTCCTTTTCTTCCTTAAAGAACAGCGAAAAGCTGCCTGGAGCGACTGGAAGCAACTCTCGCAGGACATCAGCAAAGATTCATTCTGGGCGGGGGGAAAGCAGGTGACCGTTCATTTCTTCTTTCCACTGATTTGTATTTATTATTAATTTATACCAAATAAATTTTAATACAGAAACTCCTCTGCTGTCTAATTGTTCAGTCACTTGCATATCACCATCAGGCCTATACACCAGTAGAGGCAGAAACGGGTCGCTTGATGCCGACTTCCCTTCCCAGGTTGTGGGTGCAGGGTGACAGGAGGAGAGACGCCCTGGTGCACGCCTGCCTCATCCCTGGCTGGTCCCAGGCAGTTGTCACCAATCAGTGAGGCTCTTGCTCCCCAGGAGCCTGGATGGACACCCCCTCCCGGACCCTCTGGGAAACCGGCCCACTGGACCAGCATAGCGGGCAGCATGGCCCTGACTGGATTGGGTCCAGACTCCTTAGTTTACCCATGAGGAACCCGAAGCCCAGAGGCGTGGGAATGGCCAAAGTTCCACGAGTGTTCAGGGCCAGCCTGCCCCTGGCTCAGTGTTCTTCCTGCTGGGAGCTGGGCCATGGGCTCTGCACTTCCTCACTCAGCATTTGGGTCCATCTGGGTGGGACTGCCGGGCAGGGCGACGGAAGCCTCCCAGCCCTGTCCACTGTCCGGGGGAATACTTAATGTGTCATGTCCTCTACCTGGGCAGGAGCAGGGCAGGGGTGAAGCACCTCCCTGCCCACCAGAGCTGCCTCCCCCAGAGCCCCAGACCCAGGAACCAACCCCCTCCCCACCCCGAGGCCTGCCAGGACCCAGCCCTTACCCAAGGGCTCAGGGGTCCCAACTCAGAGGCTTGAGATGCGGACCCTGGACCACTCAGCTGGCAGGGGGCAGAGTCCGGACTCACACCCAGGCCCACCCATGCCAGCACACAGCCCCTTCCCCACAGGAGCCTGTGGAGCAAGTCAGGAGGGAGTGAGGACATGGTCCTGAGGACTGCAGGTCTGATGAGGACGGCAGGTCTGATGAGGACTGTATCTGCCCTGGGACCCTGATCTGAGGGAGGAGGCAACAGAAAAATGATCCATCAACGGGGTGATGGGGACACTTTGGGATGGCAGATTTAGATCTCAACCCAGGCCCCACCGCCTCCCACCAGAAGCAGTTACTTAGCCTCCCCATGCCTCAGTTTCCCCATCTGCATAGTGAGGACAGCAATGTTTGGGGCTGTGTGAGGAGTAAATGAGGTGACAGTTGTGGTTTGGGTCTGGTCTGTGGCTGTGTGGGGTCCAGTGAGCCCCTGTGTGCCCATGCCTGCCTGTGCATCAGAACCACCAGGAGCTCCCATCAAACGCAGCTGTCCGGGCCTGGCCCAGACAGGCTGATTTTAATGGTCTGGGCAGAGGCCTGGTTATCACCATTTTTTTTTTTTTTTTTTCCGAGACGGAGTTTCACTCTGTTGCCCAGGCTGGAGTGCAGGGGTGCGATCTCAGCTCACTGCAACCTCCACCTCCAGGGTTCAAGCAATTCTCCTGCCTCAACCTCCCAAGTAGCTGGGATTACAGGTGCCCGCTACCATGTCCGGGTAATTTTTGTATTTTTAGTAGAGATGGGGTTTCACCATGTTTGCTAGACTGGTCTCGAACTTCTGACAGCCCACCTCGGCCTCCCAAAGTGCTGGGATTACAGGTGTGAGCCACCACGCTGGGCCGGTCATCAGCATTTTAAAGACTCTGCCATGATTCTGATGTGCTGCCAGGGTGGCTGTGCCTGAGCTGGCCTTTGGCTCCTGCACACACACTGAGATGCCGGTTCGAGTGGATACCGGGGATCAGCCCGCTTGTTTCCCACGGCCAGCCTCCAGTCGGGCTCCCACGGAGTAACTGCCTGATCCCAGTCTCAGGAAGACATCATAGTTTCCACGTGTTCCTTCATTCACTCACGAACAAATGGGCTTTTACTTTATCCGAGGCCTTGTAGATAATTATTTTTTCCCTTTGTAAACCAAGTCCTATTTAATTCCCATCCAAATCCCTCCAGCCAGAGCCCCTGCTGCCTGCAAGCCTGCTCCCCATCTCCGGCTGAGCAGGTTTGTTTAAGGCCAGGCTGACACTTCTTCTCCTCCCGCCTTGGTGTGTTTACACTAGGGCCATCAGTGGAAACTCCAGGTGCAGGAGGGAGGCCGGAGACAGGGCAGGGACCACAGGGCTTTCAGGGCATCCTTTCCACACAGTGTCTCAGGTCACCCTGTTCCCAGCCTCGTCCTCGTTCTCACAGGTGAGGCCTTGGAGGTCACTCAGGCCAGGGGAAGTGCTGAGGCGAGGCCTCAGGCTGCTAAGGGGAGCGAGCCCAGGAAGGCTTTTTGAGTGGGGGATGCCCGCATTGGTTTTCTGTGAAGACCAGGAAGCAAACCTGCCTGCCATGGAGTAAACCTGCCTGCCGTGGAGTAAACCTGCCTGCCGTGGAGTAAACCTGCCTGCCGTGGAGCAAACCTGCCTGCCGTGGAGCAAACCTGCCTGCCGTGGAGCAAACCTGCCTGCCGTGGAGTAAACCTGCCTGCCGTGGAGTAAACCTGCCTGCCATGGAATGAACAGCATGACCCGCAGAGAAAACGCCAGGCAGCAGCCAGAGGGCTTGAAATCCATGGCCGTCCACGGAGAGGACTAGTCAGATGCTGGTGGCATGGGCAGGGGAGGCTCTGGGCCACTGTCTGGGTGTGAGTCCTGCCACCACCACCTGATGGCTGAGTGGCCTTGGGCACGTTACTTAACTTCCCCGTACCTCGGTTGTCTCATCTCTCAAAGGAGTATTCATATTAACTTCTCAGGGTCATTGCAAGGGTGAAATCATCTAAGGACACAGCCTGGAAAGGCACACTCAGGAGTTTGGGCTCTGCCCTACAGACAGCGGGGAGTCATGGCAAGTGGCTGAGCAGTGCTGGAGCTGGCTTTCTGAGGGTCTGAGCTCTCAAAGCCTTTTCTGTGTGGCTGGGTCGTGAGGGTTTCATATTGTCACTGCTGACAAATCACAGACTGGCTACCCTTCCTCCTGGCCAGTCATTGGTTTAGGGTGGGTTAGCCTAGCCGGCTTTGGGCCAGTGACACGTGACCAGAGGCTTATTGTGGGTTCTGAGCTCTCTGCTGTTCCCGGATAGATAGGCAGCCTTTTTGTGAGCATGAGGGAAGCCTGCCTGAGAATGAGGGTGGGGAAAATCTTAGAGACGCACAGCTGGGTGTGGTCACCATGTCCTGGAGCCCACAGTCCCTCTGCACTTCCCATTATGTGAGTTCCTGAATTTCCTCACTGGGAAGCCTGGGATCCTGCCACTTGCTTCTCAAAGTACCCAGTGTCCACACGGCCCAGAGCATCCTCCTAGAGCGCACATCTGATTGCATCCCTCCCTGCTGAAAACCGCCAGGGCCTCCCATTCCTTGATGAGGAAGGATAGTGCTTCACCTGGGCCGCCGGGGCCCCACAGCCTGTGCCTCCCACTGCGGGTTCTGCCAGCCACTGACTGTCCTCGAACACACCAGGCACACATCTGCTGTGGGGCCTTGCAAGGCACTGCTCCTCCCTCGGCCAGGAGCGCTCTTCCTTTAGGCCGGTCACTGCTCACCTCACTGAGGGCCGAGCTCAAATGTTGGCCCCTCAGGGCAGGTGAGTGGCCAGGACCATCTGGGTTTGCTACAGCCACACGCACCCCTGATTCTTCCGTGGCCTTATTGATGGAGGTGTGGGTGTCGCTCACACCACAAATTGCTGGTCAGTGCAGTAGGGGATGGGGCTCTTGCTCCTTGGTGGCCTGGGGACCCGAATGACAGAGGCTCCACCACTGCCTGCAGCCAGCGCTGTCTCAACACAAGGCCTCAGGTCCCCTGTGGTGGGGGAGAGTGGAAGAACCGGGCACCAGTTCCTAAAAGCTTTGTCCCTGAAGTGCCCATCACATTCATCTCTTCTACTCACACTGGTGGCCATGCCTAATATGAGGGGGCGTGACCCCAAGCCTGGAAGGGGCCTAATACACAGCAATGGCTTCCTGACCATCCAGTCCCCACGAGCAGTCTCAGCCCTTCACAGCGGCATCCTGTTCTTATTTGGGAAAAAATGTACATAACATAAAAACCACCATGTTAAAGTACGCACCCAGGCTTCATTTAGTACATTCACAGGTTGGAGCCCCATCGTCTCTGCTTCCAAAACATTTCCATCGCCAGAAACAGGAACCCCCATTCTTCCCGCCGAGCCCTGGCAACCACCCATCTGTGCTTGTCTCTATGATGTGCCTACTCTGGGCATTTTGTGTACATGGAATCATGCAATATACAGTCTATCGTGTCTGGCTTCTTTCCTTCAGCCTCATTTTCTCAAGAATCATCCACACCGCAGCCTGGATCAGAGTGCCCTTCCTTTTCACGGCCACATGCTATTCCACTGCAGAGATTGCCACCTTTTCTTTGTTCATCCAGTGATGGTTGACGGACATTTGAGTGTTTCCCGGCTTTGGCCACTGTGAACAGCACTGCTACGCATGTTCACACACAAGTTCTTGTTTGAGTCCTGGCTTTTAATTCTTTTGGGCAGATACCTAAGCCTCATCCCATTGAATTCCTTCCTCAACTGATCCCTCTCCGCGTTCACGTGCTCCCTCCGTGCCTCTGTTTCCCTCTCTGTGAACAGGGGATGTTGCTGATCTCCAGTTACAAGCAGCCTCTCTCTTAGGTGGTGCGTTCTGCAGGGAGGGGAACCAGCCGCTGCCCCTGCACGCGCCTGGCCACACTCACAGCTTCTTCCTGTCGTTCTTTGGCTTGTTCACTGACCCCTTCCTGATGTGTCCGGAAGACGGGGCCTGGTATCCCCTTGTCCTGTGCAGGCCTGACATGCAGGTGTTTGGCCGATGCTTGCTAGTATAGGAATAAGCTAGCTCTCTAACTTGGAGTTTCTCCTTGTGAGGTTTTGTTTGCAAGAAGAAATCTGCTGCTTAGCCAGCCGCGGAGGCACATACCACAGTCCTAGCAACTCTGGAGGCTGAGGCAGGAGGAGTGCTTGAGCCCAGTTGTTCAAGGCTGCAGTGAGCCATGATTGCACCACTGCACTCCAGCCTGGGCAACAGAGCGAGACCCTGTCTCTTAAACAAACAAGCAAAAACCCTGCTGCTAAAACATGTAGAAAGTGTGATGGATGCCACATTGGCGGTTTTGCTTCCTCAGCCAGCACTGCCCAAATCCTCCCAGGGTCAGAGGTCAGGGATCAGGCCGGCTCCTGGTAGGGTGCTCTGTGTGCCCTGGCAAGTCGCCCCACCCCGGGCCAGGAGCAGGGGGTGAGGGTGCCCACAGCAACAGGCTGTGTCTGGACACAAGCGGTGTGGGGCTGCACCACACTGGGCTCCTCCTGTGCCTCATAAATCAGCTCCAAAGAAAATTCCCCAAAAGGAGTTTCAGCTGCTGCCGAGCCCGGGACAGCAGCTGGTCTCCCCTCTGGGGAGAAATCTCCTCTCCATCTACCATCCCAGGAGTCCCCGGAGAGGTTCGGTTACCTTCCAAGGGGGGGATACTCACTGCCTTGCCGCGACTGGAATCCACTTTGGACTGTTCTCTAAGTCCTGCTAGAGATGTGGGAGTGCCCCCGCCCCACAGCCTGTTCTGAACTCACTTGGGCCATCGCCCAGCTCCAGCCTCCCTCTCAGTGTGAACCCCGAGAGCATCTTCCGCACCCAGGTGGATGGGTGGCTAAAAGCGTGGGCATCAGGGGCTCCTGGGTTTGCTTCCCCGCGCCTGCATTTCCTTGCTGTTTGGTTTTGGATGATTTGCAGGACAGAGGACTACCACTGCCATCGCACGTGCCTGGCCTCTCCACTGGTACCTTCCTGTTGTGCCTTCCCTTGTTTGCCAATTCCTCCCTGATGTAGCTGGAGGACAGGGTCTGGTGTCGCCTTGTCCTGGCACAGGCCTGGCAGGCAGGAGGTGTTTGACTGATGCTTGCTGGATAGAGGAATAAACTAGAGCTAGAACTTGGGGTTCCCTGTGGGGTTTTGTTTGCAAGAAGAAATCCCCTTCTCCGCAGCTCCCTGGGGCCCTGTCATTGCAGAGCGGGACTGGGATGATTGGAGAGGCATGTGCCTCGCTGAGGGCGGCCACTTCTCCAGCCCAGCAGGCTGTAATCCGATGTCCACGGGGAGTCTCCTGGTAACTGGTGGTGCATGGCCCCCACGCTGAGAGGGCTGCAGTGTGCACCCCTCGTTTAGAGCATCGTACGGGTTCAGCACATGTCTGCAGATGGGTGCTTGAGGAGCACCCGTCACACGGGTACCTGTCAGGCCGTATTTTTGGCAGCGGTAGCTTCCTGGGAATGAGGGATTTTTCCTGGGAAAAAGGCTCCCGTGGAGGGCGGTCAGCAGCTCTGAGGACATGGTATGAGACTCACAGCCTTCCTTGACTCCAGAGCGGCCAGGAAGCTGGGACTCCAGCAAGCCGGAACTCCAGCAAGCTGTGCTGCTCCCACCAGCGCCTGTGTTCCCCGAATCTCATATGCAGCCTCACTCAACTCCTGTCCCTGAGTGCCCACTGGTGGGGACGAGGGAGATGGCAACCACGGATGGATCCCAGGCCAGTGGAGAAGACAGACCCACACACCAGGAGGATGAGGTGTTGTCAGGTTCAGGTGGCCTGGAGGCTGCCTCCTGCAGGCCCTGTCCCATGGTGAGAGGGTCAGGACCTCAGGGTTCCTCAGCCTGGATCTGCCGTGTCTTGGGCAGCATCCAGTGTTTGGGGCCCACAACCTCCAGGGAGGGTCACTTGTTCTGCGGCTGCCCCCTGTATCCCACCAGGCTCCCCATGGGGGGCTCGGCATGCAGCCTCAGCACATATCAGGCCTGGAGGCCCTGGCTCCACGTTCCTTGCTGCTGGGCACTGCACAGCCCACCGGAGCCTGGGGCCCTGGGTGGGGCCAGCTGCCCCTGCCCTCTTCTGGGCCTGGTGGGGACATTTGGACCCTCTGCATTGTTGCACCTCTAGATTCAGCCCTGCTCTGCTCCCTGTGGGGACACCAATCTCCCTTCCTCAGCCTCCCCAATAGGCCTCATCTGCTGAGGAGTGGGAGGCGCGGGGCCCAGGCACCAGGCCCATCTCTCATCCCTTCCCCGAACATCTTCTGCCTCCTCCCCTTCTCATGTTCCCCTTCACCGCCTCCCTCCTTTCTCCCTCCCTCCCTCTCTTTCCCTTCCCCGTCCTCCCCTTCCTCCTTCTGTTCCTTGCTTTCCTTCCCCTGTCCCCTCTCCGCCTTCCTCATCTCTCCTCTCTCCTCCTCAGCGCAGGGACCTTCATTGAATCTGGAAAGAACAGGAGAAACAGCCTTATCATAAATTCTCCAAATTGTTCTTGGATTGACGGTTGGGAACTTCAGTGCCAGACACAATGTTTTTTCCTGGTTTGACAGTGGTCTCTGAGCCCTGCGGGCCCCTCCGGGGTCTAAGAGGTTCCCAGAAAATGAGGTGGGATGAAAGCCCTCTGTCCATACCCTTGCCCAGAGGTACACGAGAGGGCTTTAGGACAGGAGAAAGGAACCCCACTCCTGGGACCCCTGGTGGGCCGGGATGCAGGGGAGTGGTGGGCTGGGGTGCAGGGGAGTGGTGGGCCGGGGTGCAGGGGAGTGGTGGGCCG
>NC_045440.1:144799107-144805326 GCF_002776525.5 Piliocolobus tephrosceles
GGGGTGCAGGGGAGTGGTGGGCCGGGGTGCAGGGGAGTGGTGGGCCGGGGTGCAGGGGAGGGGGGCGTTCTGAACCTGGGCGGGTGGGTAAGTCGGGCAGACCCCGGTGGAAGTCCACTCCCCACTCTCCCTGGAGACCTCCCGTGAGGTCTGCCCCTCTGAAGATACAGATTTGCCTAAGTCACACTGAGGGGTGGGCTTGCTGAGGCCCAGCTGGGGGTCTTCCTGCAGACCAGCCTGTCCCTCCCCACTTGCCAGTGGTCTGGGCTATACCTGGGGAGGGCTTCTGCTCTGGGCCTCAGGGCCTGGTGAGGGCAACTCATGGAGCGGGCTCTCGCTACATTGGTGGGGGTGAAAAGAGAGGCCCTCCCAGGCTGATCTCTGGGGGAGGGTCCTGACCCCCAGGAGCCCTGGGTGCTGAGGAGGCCTCTCCCAGGGCCATAGTCTCCATGGATGGAAGTAGGAGGTGGTGGCTGGGCCAGCCCCCTGACACCCACCAGCTGCCAGGCCTGCTCCGAGAGTCCCCGAGCCCTCCACCACCCTTGGGGCCACACCCAGCTGTGGTATCCCAAAGCCCTGCTACTCTCCCCACCAGCCGCTCCAGGCTGGCTCTGCTGGACCCTGCAGGGCAGAGAGGACGGAGCTGGACCCCACCTTGATGGGCCACAGGATGGGGGCATATCAGACACACGAGAGGTCTCCCTTCGGCTGTGCCACGTGTGCGGGAGCATCAGTCAGACTGTGAACATGCTCAGCCTCAAAGGACTGAGCGGGGGGCTCTGCACTTGCAGATCGCATCCTCCTTCACTGGGACTGTGGGGTGAGGAGCAGACCCTGGCTGCGGCTCTGCCTCTCACCCTGAATGGGGTGCTGCAGGGCTGGCATGTGGACGCTTTTTGCTGGCGTCTCCCTTGAATCCCAGCAGAGGAGGAGGCCAGGTGGGGCTGCAGGCAGGACCTGACACGCAATTTTAGGGACCCGGGGCCAAATGGAAATGCAGGCCTCTCGTTCACAAATGTTCAACCTCGTCCTACAGCAACAGCAGAGCATTTGACCTGGCCGAGGGCAGCGCCCGTGATCTGCGCCCAGCTCGCACTCAGTGCAGTAGCCCTGCCCACAGGCCCCACGAGGGGGCGCCCGTGTGGCGTGCCTGAGGCCCACTCCCCGCAGGCCCGCCTGCCCCGACCCTCCTGGGCATCCTCAACGCTGCAGCGTGGGTGTCCAGGCCTCCTCACTGGCGGGAGCATCTATGGACGGTGGTCCTCCGGGAGCTGGGGGTCACAAATGCAATGGCAGGTGCCAGATGGGGCTGAGGCCAGCAGGGCCGTGTATGGTGGGACACCTGGCCACGGTCACCCCCAGGGAGGCCCCGTCATCCCCAGGAGACACCCCAGCTCTTGCCTGGGACCCTAGCACCAGGCCACAGGGTCCCTGCTGACTCCCCCATCCTCCCTCCACCAAGGCGCCCCTCCTGCCTGCTGAGCGCCGGCCCCTTTCCTCCAGGAAGAACGCTTGGCCGGCAGCTCCCTGTTCAGATGCAGTGCCTGGGACGTGCCTCCTGGGTACCCCCAGTATGGTAGCTGGGGCACTGTCTAAGGGGACTCCCACTGCAGGTCCCAGCGCGGCCTGGCACAGGTCCCCAATGAAAGTTTGCCAAACGCAGGGGCCGTGGGAGCCAGGAGCCCTTTCAGCTGTCAATGGGCCACCCAGCTAGAGCATACAGGCTTAGGGGAGCCCCACCAGTGCAGGGGTCCCAGCTCAGTGTCCCACTAAGCTCCCACACCCTACCTCATTGGTGGTCTCAGAAGTCCAGGTCAGACACTGCCCTACGCCCGCCCCAGCCCCCAAGGGGCCGGAGCTCAGCCTGCAGTGGTCTTCCCTCATCCTTGCAGGCGGCACCGGCTGCAGGCTCGGGAAGTCGCCCCACCCTGCCCATGCCAAGTCAGGGCAGGCCTGGGTGCCCCACAGAACACAGTGAGGTGGTGCTGGGTGGCTTATGAGGCCAGATCACACGTGTCTTGCTCTCCTGGGACACTCCATATGGGGGAGGCCAGCCCCAGCGCTGGGAGGACACCCAAGCGTCCCTACAGAGGGGCGTCTTGAGGAAGACTCTGAAGCAGCAGCGAATAACCTGCATGGCCTGGCCAGCTGGGCCAGTGAGAGGGCTCCGAAGGGGATCCCCCAGCCGCAGTCGGGCCCTTGCATGTCTGGAACCCTGGCCATCTGACTGCATCTCCTGAGACCCCCGACAGAACGGCCCAGCCCAGTCACTCAGAACTCCTGACCACAGATGCACAGAGACAGCAGGTTTCACAGGTACCACTAATACACAAACGAACATTTCCTCATCACAGTAGCATGGTTGCATTAATGAAACTGGGGGAAGGAGGGACATGAAAATGACCTTCACAGCTCCTGCATGCCAACCCCCCGGGTCCTGGCCTCCCTCAAGCCCTACTTCCTCTTTGCATCAGGGGCATGGCTGCTTACGCTGGTTCCCTCAATGGCAGAGCCTGAGATGGGGACGTGGGCGCAGGTGGTTTATCTGTGATGACCAGGTGAGGGAGCCAACACAGCTGTGTTATCGAGGTCTCCGCTGGTTTCAGGACCTCCTGGGAAGTGTGCCAGACACCTGAGGAAGGTCCTTCTGCAGATGGGAGGCAGGTGTGTCCGCCAGCGCCCTGCCACACTGCGGAGGGCTGGCCCTCCTCTGCCCTTCGGGGCTTGGTACACAAGGCAGGCAGGCACTGAGGAGGAGGGTCCAAGCTCGCTCAGAATGGGCCACTGCCACTGAAATCAGGGCACAGGGGGGATGTGAGATGGCCCAGAGAGCATTGTTCCCCACACTGACTCTCTTCCTAGATGTATACTCCTGCACCCCGCTTCTGTTTACCTAACTTACCACTAAACAGCAAGCTCTTTTTAATTTTGTGTGACCCTCAGGGCTGGAGGAGGATTCAAAAGACAGTCACAAAGACATCTATTGAGCACCTGCTCTACGCAGGCAGAAGCAACGCAGCACTTGATAGGCACCATCTTATGGGGTCCTCCCAAGAGCCCTGTGAGGTTGGAGCTATTACCATGACATTTATAGATGCGGAAACTGAGGCCAGGAGAGGTGAAAGTGTGCAGCGCGGTGATGGGGGCTCAAGAGCTGCTGCTGGTGCCATTAGCCCACCCATGCCCTCCGTGGCTAGATCTAGGTCCCCCAGCCTGGGCCCCTCCTGTAGGGCCCTGCTGGGCTGGAGGAGGCTTTCCAGAAATCCACTTAGCGCTGACCTTGTCTTTGTCCTCCTTGGAGCTAATCTGCTAATCCTGCCAGGCCCAGAGGGCCTCACCACTGTCTAGACCGTCCTGCACGGTCGGCGCCCCTCCAGCAATCCCCTGCCTGCTGGGGGCCTCCTCCTGGCCATGCCTCCAGGGCAGGGCAGGTCCAGTGACTGGGATAGATGGAGCTGGGATTCTTTCTGTGGAACATACCTCAATCCTGGGGGAGATTCTGGAGTCTGGAATTCAGGAGACTGGGCCTGGCTTCTGACCCCACCTCTTCACGGCTCAGCCATCATCTCTGAGGCCCCATCTTCTCCTCTGTCAAACATGATCACTTTGAGCTCTCTTCCAGCTATGAAATCCCGACTCTCCCCAAGCCACTTCATGCCTGGCCCTTCCACTCACAGCAGTTGGACGGCTCTGGCTTCACCAGGACTGGGTTTGAATCTTGACTCTGTTTTCACTTAGCTTCTGCTTCCTGATCTGCAAAACGGGGGTGTCAGGGATTCCTCTGCAGGGCTCAGTGTGGACTTGGTGGGTGGGTGTAAGTTCCTGGCATGTGGTTAGCACTCGGTGAATGTCTGAGAACTGAAAATAATCCAGCAAGGAGGAGTCTCCTCCTTTGCTCCCAACTCCCTGCAGGATGACAAGAGTGTGGGGAGGAAGGCGACTCCAGCCTCTTGGGAGCCCACTCACCCCGGCAAATTTGGGTGGCTAGGATGGAAACCTCTCTGAGATTTTGGGCAGGAGAGGAGGAAAATAGCATGAAACAGGCAGGGGGTGTTGGTGCTGCTCAGGCTAGACGAAGCCAAACATTTATTTATTAATGCTTTTTTCTGAGACAGGCTCTTGCTCTTTCACTTAGGCTGGGGTACGGTGGTGCAATCAGGGCTGACTCTAGCCTTGACCTCTTAGGCTCAGGTGATCCTCCCACCTTAGCCTCCTGAGTAGCTGGGACTACAGGAGCACGCCACCATGCCTGGCTCATTTTTTATTTTTTGTAGAGATAGGGTCCCACTATGTTACCTAGACTGGTCTTGAATTCCTGGGCTCAAGTGATCCTCCCGCGTCAGCCTCCCAAAGTGCTGGGATTACAGTGTGAGTCACTGTGCCTGGCCTGAAGCTAAACATTTAAAAAATAAGAATTAAAATGCAGCCACAATGAAATGGGAAGGGGCTGCTTTAACAGGTGCTGAACTTGCCGGCAATAGAAGCATTTAATGGGAGGTTCCCTTTTTCCTAGGACCTCAAAGCTGGAGCACCAGGGATGTTGCCTTGACCTTCCCGTGTGTGGATCTCTGCTTGAACACACCAGGTACAGGACACCCTATTTAGCAGCTAAACGTGGGAACTGTACCAGCTTTACTCCCAACTTGCTGGGCAGTCTTTGGGAGTTGCTGACATTCTCTGTGTCTCATCAGCAAAACGGAGAATACTAGCTCTCCCAATATGGGCTGTGTGAGGACTAAATGAGCTGATGAGCCCAGATTTGAACCTGGATCTGCAAGGTTATGTCCTCTGAGACATCCCCACCCCTACCCTTAAGGACCAGGGGCCTCTGGACGCCATCAGCTCGCCCAGCTGTCCAGGATTGGCACGCACCAGCTCTGTGCCAGAGGCTGGGCACTGGGGATGAGCCAGATGAGGTGTGGACCGTGACCTGTGTTGTCCCTGATTGGGGGACTTTCTGGCAGAGTGGAGAGTATAGTGGGCTGAGGGACAGGATGGCCAGTGGAGGCTGAGCTCTCAGAGGTGGCGGCAGCTGATGGGGACCACGCAATGGGAAGGACAGAGGCCCTGGAATAGTCTGGGGTGAACATCCAGGCAAAAGGACCAGCAGGTGCAAAGGCCCTTAGCTGGGAAGGAAACTTTCAGTTGGAGGAATAGCTTGGCGCTGAGAGAGGCTGGCAGCTAGGTGGCAGGGAGGCAGCCCAGTCAGGTGGTCTTGGGACAGTTTAGGGTCTCTGGCCTTCACCCGTGAGGTGGTGCCTGGAGGCTTTTGCAGAAGAAGGCGGCTCTCACTCCCATCTTCCCAGGGTCCCTCTGGCTGCTGAGGGTGGATGGGTGGAAGAGCATCTTTCAGGGAAGTGGAGGCAGGACTGGAGCAGTTGAACATCTGACTGGGCCAAGGGTCCAGGGATTGGCATGGAAAAGGGCTGGGTGGGTAAGGCCCCCTGGGAGACCCCAGCTTGCCTCTGTTTCCCCCTGTCCTGGGGCCTCCTGCGTGAACCAGCACTGGTTTTTCCAGTAACTGGAGCCACAAGCCTCCCTAGGAAGGGTTGACCTAGAAGAGGACGTCCTCAAGGTCCCCAAGGGCTAGAGGCTGAGATGCCGCCCTCACCTGGGCTGGCCTCGAAGCCTGGAGGTACGGGGTGGTGCAGCTCAGGCAGGCCCCGTTCACAAGCCTTCCCGCTCTTCTGAGCACCACGTGTCCCGTGGGCGCCCTACCCGTCCTAATAACACGGGGTTCCGGGGGCCTCGAAGCCGGTCTTACCGCAAGTACCTGGGCCGGGTGGCTGCTGTCTTGTCGCCCCAGCCCATCCCCTCAGTCAGCCCGCCTGGCAGCAGGGGACCCAGCCCCAGTCGACTTAGGGGGAAACTGAGAACTCCAAAGTTTCGTGAACTCCAAGGCCTCGTCCACATCCCGCCCTCTGCCTCCTCACTCGGGCTTCAAAACTGCCCCTCCGACGACCGTCCGCCCCAGGCCGACCTGGCCTAGGCGCCCGCCAGGTACAGGAGCCAAGGTACACGAGCCAAGGTCAGCCCCCGAGGCCGCCCCTGGGCTGGGAGGAGGTGGCTGCGGCCGCGCGGGCGGCCTCGGGGGAGGCGAGCGCGCGGCCGCGGCGTGGGGAACACTCCCATTGGGCCGTGCCCCCACGTGACCCGGTGGGTCCGGCGCGCGCCTCAAGCTGGCGGCGCCGCGGCCGCGCCTGTGCACGAGGGCGCGCG
>NC_045440.1:144805426-144806659 GCF_002776525.5 Piliocolobus tephrosceles
TGTGCAGGCGCGTGGGGGGCCGTCCGCGCGCGAGCCCGCCGCCCGCTCCGGGCACGGCTCGGGGCCGCGCAGCCGGGAGGGCCGCCGCCTTCCCCCTGCCGGCGCGTCCCGGGACCCTTCGCCTGGCGGCCGTGGGCCTGGAGGCTGCCACGTGCCGGGGCCGAGCCCGGGAGGCTGCTGTTTCCCCAGGCGAGCCACAGGACACCCCTGGCTGGAAGGGGTGACCTGCTCCCGTTTCTGGGTGCGCGGGAGACCTCCTACCCTGAGTTCATCCTGCCCAGGGTCCCGCCCAGGAGCTGGCTCTACCCCCATTAAGCACTCAGTTTCCTCAGCTGCACAGTTTGGAGGGCTGGAACCCCACAGCCTTCCGTGCCTCCAGGGCAGGTCGTGGATGTCAGTGGAGGTCACGGGGAAGCGGAGCGTCAGGTCTCAGGCCGGGTGGAGTCCGGCTCGGACCATACCAGTGTTGGGACTCGGGCGGCGCCTCAGCCCTTCAGGCAGCACCCGGTAGAATCAGGTCAGCAGCCTTGATCCACGTGCCTCAGGATTAAACGGGTGACTCCTGACATGCCCCTGGGCAGCTGGTGGCCGCAGGGGTGGGGTGGTGACATGCTTAGCTCCAAGTGGGCAGAGCAGTTTCACCCTGGCCTGTCGCTTCCCGGAGGGAAGCCCTTTATGAGGGAGGCTTCCCTGGCCCTCTCTGATAGCGGCTCCAAGGGCAGCATGGGGTCCAGGCTAGCTGGTCACAGTGTGTGCCCGGGCACCCTCAGCCAAGGCAGAAAGGCACGTGCTACACCTCCTGTCTCTGCCTGCGGGCTCTGGGGTGTGCCCTGCTCATGATGGTGAGTGCTGGGCGTCCACCTAGTCTGCCGACCCTGGGGGCCCTGTTCCCAGGCTGGAGCAGTGTCCTTGGCTGCAGACCAGAGGAGGTCACTGAACACAGGTGCCTGTGGCCTTACACAGACAGAAGCCCCCTGGCAGCCCTGTGCAGAGCCGTGCTTCACAGAGTTCCTGCAATCCTCCCAAGAAGTTCATTAACCCCATTTCTCAGATGAGGAGATGGAGGCCCAGAAAGGTGGAGTTGGTGCAACCCCTAGCCTGTAGGGCTAAGCAGAGCCTTGGTGTTCCCATTTGTGAAGGGGGCGTTGGAGCTGCTGTCAATGGGGGGCTCCGAGCCTGTCACCTGAGTGGAATTAGCCGTTGGGGGTCTCCCAATCACCATGCTGGCCCCCC
>NC_045440.1:144821659-144836094 GCF_002776525.5 Piliocolobus tephrosceles
GGGGCTCCCAGAGATGGGACGGGGACAGAGACAGGTGTTTCCTTCCACCCAGGAGCCCGAGCAGAGAGTGGAGGGTCCTGGCAGCCACCTAGGGCAGCTGAGAGCTGCGCTCTTTAGCCGAGTGGGATCAGGGCTACGTGGACACAGCCGGTGCCACTGTGGGTGGGGCAAGAGCTGTGGGTTCCGATGGCCCAGTAGTTCACCTGGCAGAGAGGGTGCACGTGTCTCCCCTCCTTGGGGCGCCTCAGGTCGGGATCCTGAGAACCTCACTTATCTTTTGAGCTGCGCCAAGGCTGTTGTACAGAAGACAGTTTAGAAAAGGAGAGGCTGTTCCTCCCAGCCAAGGGTGTGGCCCTAAGGACCCCTCTCCAGGTCATCAGGTGGCATGGAATCTGGCCCCGGGCAGCCCGTCCAGCATTCCTCTCTCACCGAGCCCCCAACCCTGGAGCACCTACTGTGTGTGCCTGCTCCGGCCCACTGGGAACAGGACAGTCCTAAGCCCTGCCCCGAGGAGCTGGCACCAAGTGGAGCAGCTGTGCCACAGGCACACGGGGGACAAAGGGCACCTGCTGATGATTGGGCCTGGAAGAGATGAGGTGGGGATGGGGGCTACAGAGTGGGGGGAAGGTGGCCTCGGGAAGGGCTAACTTGGCCACGCCAGCTTGGCTATGTCACCTTCTGAGCCTCAGTGTACCCTTCTCTTGTGGGACGAGACCACGCATCACCTGATGGGCTGCGTGTGCAGAGCAGACAAGCTGACGTGCGGGCCCTGAGTGCACTGAGCCTGCTGGGGTTCCAGGCACAGTGGACAAAGGATCCAGGGAACGAAACAGCCTGGGCTGCGCTCTCTGGGACCTGCCCTTGAGCCAGGTGCTCCTGTGGTAGGGTGGCCGGGCTGGCTGGGGGCTTGGATCCTGCAGCCTCTCCTCCCTTGCTGTTCTGCTGGCCAGGGAGAAAGCCAGGCTGGAAGGCCCCAGAGGGCTTGGGGATGAACGCAGGTTGATCTGTGTTGAATGTGGCTTCAGCCGCCGCCTCAGGGCCAGAGTGGCTCCTGGAGCAGGAGTGAGCGCTGTCTTACAGTCAGGGAAGCCGGGGCTTGGGGAAGATAGTTCCAGGGTGTGCAGGGCTGTGCCGACCCCATTCTGGTAGGTCCCTGTGACAACAGGACAGGCCGTCTGCCCATTGTACAGTGAGAGCCTGAGGCTGTGTCGCTTCATGAGGTCACACAGGCTCCAGGCAATGGGGGCTCTCTGAAGGAGGTCCCAGTGACCCGGATGGAGCCCCCTGGGTGGGCTGGGACATCTTCCTGTAAGGCCTGTCCTGGGTTGGGGTTGGGTGGGAGAGGACAGGAGTCTTGCTGGCAAGGGCCTCTGCCATGCCCAGCTCCTACCACAAGTACAGAACAATGACAGCTCTGCCCCCTGGCTGCCCTATGCTGGGCACATCCTCCCCGCTGGCCTCAGTTGGGAGTCCAGTGAGTCAGGAGGTGAAGGTGGGGTGCATGTCCCCTGCAGACCCTCACAAGGCAGGTCGGGGGGCGGGTACTGGGCATGAGAACCCTGCCTCGGGGCCTGAGTGCCTCAGTGGCTGTGGAGCCTGGTTTTGACCTCTTTGGGACCAGTGTTCTTGTCTATAAAAGGCAGTGATTTTTCTGGATAGTTCAGTGAGGTTCTGTTATCCTTGCCCACTGGAGCTGGAAGGGAGTTGAACAAAATGTTTTGCAGAAATTGGACCTGAGTTGGGCATTGCTCCTCCTGCTGCCCCTGGTTCTGAGGCCTTGGCACCACTAGCCCACTCTCTGTCCAGGGTCGGCCTGGCTCCTGCCTTTATTATGTGTGAGCCTGGCTGTGTGTGGCAGAGTCCTGGACCGGCCGAGACTGGGACGTGGGACCCTGGACAGTCAGCGCAGGCAGAGCAGGGAGGGAGGCATCTGCTTGAGGCCTGCCTGGAGGTGCCCAGGCTGGAGCCCTTGGCCCTGGAAGATGTGGTCAGGGTCCAGTGGTGTTGGGATGGCTGAGAAGAGGGCCCCTGTGCCCTCTGCCTGGGGCTTGGCCTAGCCAGTGCTCAGGGTTTATCTGCTGGATGAGAGGTGGAGTGGGCCAGTGGGGCCCAGGTCTCCTGCTAGGTGACCCTCAGAGTGGGCATAACATCCCTTGGAGTCTCTGTTCTGCATTTGCAAATAAGAGGCTGGACCAGATGAGTGGTTGTAAGTTGGGGAAGCACCCTCGGATTGCTTGGTTCTGTTTGAGGCACAGCCCCCAACTCCCGGAGATTCCACTACCCCTGCAAGAGCCACCATTACTGATGTGGGCAGATGGGAGTCTGGGAACCCCCCAGACTGCGGCATGCTAGGGTTCAAGTCCCTGACTCCCATCCTGGGGCATGGAGTGGCAGAGCCAGGGAATGTTCTAGAGCAAGGTGGTGAGGTGGGGCAGGGCCTGGGGGGATCAATTTCCCTGGGGTGGGGTCCTGGAAATGGGGCATCAGGAGGGAGGCTCTAACCCTGGGAGTTGGAGGGTCTTGGGTCTGTGGCCGAGGGTGGATGTGCTAGACCCGGACTCTGGAAGCTGAACACCCCCGGATGAGGGTGTTCAGGGCCTGGCTGGGGAGACTCTTGCCTTGGTCTCCCCAGTGTCCGGGCCTGGGCTGCCCAGGGGACACTTCAGTTGATGATGTCATTGTCCAGGAGGCTCTTCTCTTGGACCTCAGTTTCCCCTTCTGCAGGATGGGCTGGACCCAGTCTCTCTAGCTTTACCACCCCCTAGTCCCTCCGGAGAGCTGCAGGAGCCTGTTCCCACGGCCTCGTCCTCACCCGCCACGGAGACCTCGAAGCCAGGCCTGGCCCAGCTAGAGGAGGTGACGGGTGGCCCTGCCCTGTCCCTGTCCCCATCTTGGTCCCCTTCCCACGGGACCGGTGCTCCCGGCTGCTCTCCTGGCCCTGGGGCCCTCCTGTGACTCAGGCTTCCTGGAAGAGGCTTGGGAAGGCTTGGAGGATTCCCCGCCACCCCACCCAGGGTTTCTGCCCGCCTGCCTCAGGTCCCCGTCACCACCCCTGCTGCGGCACACAGTGTGCTTTACCTGCTCATCCACTCTGCCCCTGCCCCTACAGCGGGTACCTCTTACTCCTGGCACCCCCACTCTGGCATCTTCTACTGATTCCTGGAACGCTGGCCCCCTCCTCTGGCTCGCCTGGTCCTGGGGCCCCTGCCAAGGCAAACATCTTCTCCTTTAATCTCCCCGTCCTGGGTCAGCCACAGAGGCCCTTCCTCCCGGGCTTTGCTTCCCTCTGGCCAGCTGCCCAGAGGCCCATCTGCTGGGAATTGCCGTGTGGAGCTCAGGGGGTCCCTGGGGGTGCCCGGGGCTCCCGGCTGCCCCTCCCCTCGGTGGCCTCCCTGTCCCCTCTGCATGGCCCTAGGGAACTACAAGGCCTGGCCCTGGCTCTGCCAGCTCTCCCTGCTCCTGCCCTTTCTGGGCCTCAGTTTTTGTGTTTGGAGAATGGGGAGACCCCAGCCCCCACAGCAGATGGCTGAGCCCCAGTCAGCTGAGCCAAGCTGCTTGCTTCTGAGCCAGTGACTGCCATGGATGGACCGGGTCGTCGTGGCACGCCTTTTACTCTCTTCCAGGCCTGTGACCTGGCGGAGGGCTGCCCACGGGTGCCTGAGTTTCCCCACCTGCCGGGGTGTGTTCTTGGGGCAGGCTGGGGACCTGCGATGGCAGCACTACGGGACCCACAAGGAGCTCACATAGGGGAGAGGTGACATTTGAACAACACTTCAAACATGTAGTTATTGTTTTCTCTTTTTTGAGATGGAGTCTCGCTCTGTTGTCCAGGCTGGAGTGCAATGGCACGATCTCAGCTCACTGCAACCTCTGCCTCCCAGGCACAAGTGATTCTCCTGACTTAGCCTCCTGAGTAGCTGGGACCACAGGCATGTGCCACTATGCCCAGCTATTTTTTGTAGAGATGGCATTTCACCATGTTGGCTGGGCTGGTCTCCTGGACTCAAGGGATCCTCCTGCCTCGGCCTCCCAAAGTGCTGGGATTACAGTGTGAGCCACTGCACCTGGCCCACTCTGTGCCCGGCCTGCCTCTGCGCCTGGCCTGCCACTGCGCCCGGCCCAAACGTGATTATGGTGGTTTTAGTGACACATTTGGTCATGTTCATTATAAAGATTCAAACAGCCCGGTAAATACGTGGCTGCAGCAGCCCTGGGCTTCTGCTTCATTTCACAAGAACCAGGCCGGCCTCGGGTGCTGTTCTGTGGTGTCACTGAAATTTCCCTGGGTGTTGGCTGGGGTCCTCTCCCGATGGCACCCTTGGACCCTGGTCTCTGGGTCTGGCCAGATGTTTATTAACCAGCCATCCCCCCACCCCCATGATGGGCTCTCCTAAGTGAGGCCGCGGACAGCCAGGATGTGCATCTCACACCGGGGTGAGTCTTTCTTGGCCCACTGGCAGAACCCTGGCTCAGATGGGAGGGTTGTTGGTGCCCGGCTGTGTGTCCTGCCATCCCCTTCGTCCCTATCCTGGCTGCTATGTAGTTCCCGCCTCCTCATACCTCTTGGGGGGCTGCCCGGGCCCATACTGGCCCTGTGGGGATGACAGTAGGCAGAGAGGGGCGGTCGTGACCCCACAGAGATCCCATGGATGAGCAGGACTTATAGACCTAGAGATGGCAGTTCCCTAGAGATTGATAGACTTGGAGATGGCAGTTCCCTTCCTGGAGCGTGTGTCCCCAAGACTTAGAAGTCACGGTGGGGCAGGAAGCAGTTAGTCAGGGTGGGCTTTTGGGAGGAGATGGCATCACGGTGCAGAGGGAGTCGTGCACGAGGCACCAGGAAGGGGCAAGCCGAGCGAGGACAGGCTCCTCCTGGGCACCCAGGACCCGATGGAACAGCGTCACTCTGAATGGCACCGTCACGAGCCTCTTCTGGGCCAGAAGCTGGAGCTCACCCAGGGCACCTCCTTAAACCTCAGGGTCCCCTGGTGGCAGCTGCCATGGCTGCCCTGTGTCCCAGGGAGGGAAGCTGGTGTCTGAGGCTGGCACTCTGCTAGGTGACACAGTTGGGGAGTGGCAGTGCTGGGACGGAAGAAAGACGAGCTGGCACCTGCACGTCTGCACGTCGTGTCGTTGTGGCCTCCGGCCAGCCAGCTCGTCTGTTCCTTTGCAGATGAGGCCAGAGACGGGAGCCTCTGGTGTGGAGGGGAGGGCACTGGGTTTGATGGGCTCAGGGGTCTCGCAGCTGGCCTTGGGGTAACTTGCCTGCCTGTGCCTCAGTGTCCCTCTCTGTAAGCAGGGTGTCACATCTCCCCCGGCCATGTTGGAGGCTCCAAGAGGGCAGCGGGTCCATCTCAGCAGATGCTGTGCTGATGGATACTGCTGGCCGGCCCCTGCTCCCACCCTCCCCTCATTTGGTGGTGTCCCTGGGCCGGGCTGTTCCCACGGCTGCCCAGCCACAGGAAGCCATCTGGAGGCCTTGTTTACCCCTCCCCCAGCCTCCCTGGCAGGAAGTCACCGGAAGGGCCGTCCCGAGGGGCCCCGGGCCTGTGAGGACAGCCATCGGCTCAGAGGTCTGTGCCGTGGAGTCCCAGGAAAGCATGCGGGGGCAGGGAGCTCAGAGAACAGCAGGTGGAGCGGGGCGCTGGGGCACGTGGGCCGGAGCGTGGACCAAACCATTCACCGAGTGCATCCATCTGTCCATCCACACAGTCACCTACCCATCCCCCGCTGCGGCCCCAGCAGGGCCCAGTCCCATGAAGTTCACAGTCTCTGGGCACAGATGAGGCCACTCCAGCTTCAGCCCAGGGTGGCCTGCGTGATGTCAGGGCCATTCCTCCAGCTCCCGGGATCCCACACCTCTCCTGACATCACACAAGCCACCCTGGTTGGGGCTGGAGGAGGAGACCTGGGCAGCAGCTGAGGTGTCCAGGAGAAGGGAGTTGGGGAGAGGGGTGCTGGCAGAGGGTGCAGCCTCTGGGAACACTGGAGGCCGCCCTGGGTGACAGGTCTGAGGCTGTAAGGTGTGGGTGAGGCGGGTGAAGGGAGAGGTGGGCAGGTGCAGCTGGCGGGAGCTGAGGGCATGAATGGGACCAGTCGGGGTGTTTGTGGCCCTGCAGAACCCCTCTCTCCACCACCTCCTTCAGTCCTCTGGTGCCCTGCTCAGGGCTCCCCCAGGTCACCCTGTAGGTCTGGACCCTCCTGGAGCGGGCTCAGGGGCCTGGGCTTCCACTCCACAGGATGGGTCCAGCCGCCCTGGCATTTGTGGCAACCCCAGTGCCCACTGACAGGCCTGAATGTAGCAGGCTGGGTCCAGGGCCTTTCCCATAGACACTGCCAGTAGGGCCTGCCTGGCCATAGGGGGATCTTTGACCTCCGTGGGGCCTTGCGCCCTGTGTTCTTGGCGGCCTCGCGCCTGTCCTGGCCTCCTGCCTTCAGGAGTCACATGGGGAGGCTGGGGAATGGCCCTCCCGCCTCTGGCTACCCCCTTACCCTCCCCCATACCTCCTGCTCCTCTCTTCCCTCACTTTCCCTCCACCCCTCCCCGCTTCTGCTTCCCCTTTCCCATCCCTTTAGAAGGTGTCTACACAGGATCTTCTAGGGTAAGCCCTCCCTGAGAGTGTGTTGGGGTTTTGGGCCTGGCGGGCGTCCCCAGCCTCCCCTGAAGAGGAAGTGAGCGTGAGAACCCGGGCTTTGGCGGATCCAGGTGCCTGCAGGCAGCCCCAGGGCTTGTGTATTGGGGGCCTGGCCAGCGGGCAGGCCCAGAGTAGGAATAGATGTCTCAGGAGGGTCCCTGGCTGGTCCCAAGCACCTCCTGTGTGCACCAGGGCCACTGTTCTTCCATCCAGCCTCCCAAGCCCTGGGGTGTGGTGCCCCTGATTCGGAGGGAGTGATAGGACTTAGGGTTAGCCACCTCCCCAGGTCAGACAGGCAGAGCCGGGCCAACCCCAGGATGAGCCCCGTCAGCCTCTCCATCCTGTCTCGTTACGAGACAGTAAGTGAAAGAGGGCATGCAACCAGCACGCAGCCCCAGAGGAAAGGCTGCAGTGGCCTCGCGCAGGGCCGAGGAGGCTGGGCACCGTGTGTGCAGTGGCACTGCCCTCCCTGGTGTTGCCGATGCTGCTGGGAAGGGAGAATGTTGTGGGATGTTGGGGGAAGCTCTGGTCTGAGAGTCCCAGGCCTTGCTGGGCCCAGGCTGGCCACAGGGCACCCCAGACTTTTTTCCTAGGCACAGTGTGCAGTGAGTCCTCATGTCACGTCATCCATAAGTTCTTGGAAGCTGTGACTTTAAGCAAAGTGATGCCAGTTGTAAGTGAAAATTGGTTTAAGGAAACTAGTATTACCATAAGTTGATAGATATAGGTAACAGTTAAGTTCCTGCCAGGTACTTCTGGTTACAAAAACATCACCAAGCTTCAAATGAAGACCCCAAACACTTCTAATATTAAACACTGAAGTAAATGTGAGCTACACATAATGTAAGAAAAGTGAATTAAACAGGGAAGAGAATTGCTTCCCCAGCGTTCCGTGTCAGTGAGTGACAGCGGAACACACGTCTGCACGGTGACCGTAGTCGGGGGTGCCTCCTGCCACCACGCACTTCAAAATCAAACAGTCACAAACGTGGCGGCTTCCTGTATTGCCATGCATTTGTCTGACTGTGTCTATTTGACGAATTTTTATTTTGCAATAATTTTTATTCATTTATTCATTCATTTTCCAACCCACTTTCCAGTTCAGGGTCACGAGTGGCCGAGCCTGTCTCAGCAGCTCTGGGCACAAGGTGGGACCCGACCCTGCTCAGAACAGCATCCCCTTGCGGGGCACACTCGCATGCACAGCCACACCCACTCAGCCAGGGCCTCGGCGACACTCCTGTTTACCTGATGTGCGCCACGCTGGAGTGTGGGGGAGCTGGAGGACGGGGAGAAAACCGTGCAGACGCCACGCAATGGCCCTGAATGGGAAGCGATGTTTTTTTCTCATCAGCGTTATCACGAAACCACGTTGAAAGCAACAGTGTTATTTGAGGAGCTGCTGTACTTGATGGATGGTGCAGGACAAGGTGGGCCATCTTCAGGGCCTCTGTGCCTCTCCCCATTTCAGGGGTTCGGGTAGAAACTGGGTCAAGGATAGGGGATTCTCATGGGGTTGGAGGGTCCATTGGGGCAGGGCCCCCCAGCAGCTGAGGGCCTCTCTCCCCTGTCCTGGGGTCCTGGGGTCTCTGGCCGCCATGAGTCCAGCTCCTGATTGCTCTGCCAAGTTTGCTGTCATGCCAGGAACTGAATCTTTCTCCTTGTGAGCTCCCTTGGACCCACAGTATAGCCATGGTATTCAGTAGGTGCCCAGTAAGTGTGGGCTGGTGAATGGGCCTCCAGGGAGTGGGATTTGGATGGACAGAATGGACAGGTCCTTGGGAGGTGATACCGAGTCAGCGGAGGCTTGGAGGCAGAGCATCTCTGCAGATGCAGGGGCTCCATCCTCAAGGATCCCCTGAGGGCCTCCAGGAGGAGGCAGCCGTGGGGCGGGCGCAGAAGTAGGGCATGGAGCAGCGCCTGGCACTCAGTAAGTAGCACCCACTGGCAGCACTCATTGGGCACTGACTGTCTACATTGCCAGGAGTGTTCAAGAAGTCATTTAAACTGCCCGAAATCCTCATCCCACAGTGTTCACCAGCACCTGCTTTGGGCCTGACCCTGTGCCTGATCCTGGGGACCTGGCATGGGTCAGTCAACACTCCCGGTCTGCTGCCCACAGTTCATGACAGGGACAGACAAGTCACGAACAGGGCTGCAGGGGCTGCCCCAGGAATAAACAGGACCTCTCTGGCACTGTGTAGGGCCCTGGCCCCTGGTGAGGGAGCAGCGAGGCAGTGGGCACCCAGGTCCATTGGGCCTTGCATGCCTGGCTCCTTGTCCTGTGGGCCCCACGTAGAAGTGGCCCCCAGTTCTTTCTGGGTGCTTGGCATGTCCTGTCTTCCTTGGGGGCTCCCCAAGCAATTCTGGCTAGACACCCAGCAGACGATCCTTCCTCCAGGCCCGCCAACCTCCGGGTCCCTGAGGTCGGAGTTAGTTTTCCCCAAGACCACCCGAACAGTGACTTTGGGTCCATCCACAGATGCCCTGGTCGCTGTGCTGCTGGGAGTGCTTGGGTGAGAAGGAATGGCTGCTGGCGGGTGTTCCTTTCTCCATCCTCAGCATCCTCATCCCTCACTGGGGATGCTTGTCTCTGCCTTACTCCCACTCACGGGACAGTCGAATGTGTTCACACACCCACTGAGCCAGCACCTGCTGTGTACGGGGCTCACAGAACCAGGGAGCTGAGGCAGGGGCTGTGGCCAGGCTCTTGTCCTGTGCGGGGAGAGAGGCGGACAAGTTTGCCAGAAGGGGGACAGATGACCCCTACCGTGGGTGGGGGACGGAGGACAGGCCTCGGTGGCTAGCGGGACGAACAGGAGGATGCTGAACCTGAGATCCGAGTGATAAGAAGGGGCCAGCACCGGACAACGTGGGGACAGAGCATGCTCCTGGCCACCGGCACAGCCAGTGCAAGGGGTCGGAAGCAGGACTGTGCTTGGCAAGTTGCAGGAACAGCTGGGAGGCAGGTGAGGCTGCAGCAGGTGAGGAGGGGGCAGTGGTAGGAGGTCAGAGGGCAGGGAGCAGGTCGTGTGGGGCCTTTAGGGCGATAAGGATTTTTGGCTTTCCTGAGTGATGTGGGCACCATTGGAGGCTTTGAGCAGAGGGGACTATGGTCTGACTTAGGTCAAGGACAGTGGTGGGGGCAGCAGTGGGGATACTCAGGATGCCAGTGGGTATCCCAGATTCTTGGTGACCCTCGATGGCCCCTCTGGGCGGTGGCTTTAGGTATCTGGGCTCAGGTGTCACCATGTCACTTGTCAGCCACCCACGGCTGCTTTCCTGCCCCGTCTGGGGATTCTGGGGACTTTCCACTTCTTCACCTTGCACTTGGTTCCGTGACGTGCCTGGACTGGGGATTGTGGAGGCCTGTCCATGCCCTGAAGCACTTCTGAGAAGCCGGGGAACAGTTCCCTGGGGTGTCCCCCGGGAAGTCCGGCCCTCGCCCTCCTCTCTCCGCTGCCACCCAGAGCCCGCCCTTTCCGGAGAGCAGTTCCCTGGGGTGTACCCCGGGAAGTCCTGCGCTCCTCTCTCCGCTGCCTGCCCTCCCGCTTCTGGCCCTTGCTCAAGCCGCACCCCCGTCTGGACGCCCACTTCTTCCACTCTGCTCTGTTGGATCGAAGAGGCCAGCTCTGGGGATGTGTGTCCCGGTGTCTGTGATCAGATGGGGCCCAGACTCATTGACATCCTGCGTGAACTACAGTTTTGGTGGAGGTGCAAGTGGATTCTTTGTGGCAGAGAAGATGGAGAGTGGTGACGGCCGCGTTGCCTGCACGCCACTGACAGCCCACCTCTTCTTTCCATCTTAATTCATCTTGCCAGCTCTCAAGGGCTGTAGGCACTTCGCCCTGAATCCTCCTCTGAGCCGGCTTTGCCTCCTGCCGTTCCCGCTGAGCGAATTAAATAAGTCTTTGCCCTGTGCCCTATGTGCAAGGTCATGCAGGTTATGCTTTGAACTTCCAAAAATGCGCTCAGAAATCTTTCTTGTCCTCTAAGTCCCGTCTCTGATGCCACCTTCACCTTCTGGGTTCTCTCTCAGGCCCTTGGGGGGTACCCTTTGCCCTCTCTGTCGGGGATCCTGGAGGGTCCCTCCCCAACTCCCCTGGCCACTGGGACCTCCCTCCCACCCTGACCTGCCCAGCATCCTCCCTCAGCAGCCTGGCACAGCCCGGACAGACCCTGGAAGGTGTGGATTCTGCCCACCTGCCTTGTGTCCCCACAGTCTACACGCTGGCCTGGACTCCAGGCCTCCCCACCCCCAGTCCCTCTCCTGCCCCCTCCATTCCTTCACACATGTGGACACAAAGCTGGGACTCCCACAAGGATGCATCTGGTAGGACCTCAACCTCCTGTACCCGATGGGGTCTTGGGAGAACAGAAGTTGTGGGGTGACGGTTAAGGTGTAGCTCTCCCTTCAACCTCGCACAGCCCCCTGGCCCAGTCCCTGAGAATAAAATTCAGACAGACCTGGAAATGCCCCAAATGTCCATCAGCTGAGGAACGGACAGACGGAATGTGGCAGGCCCATACAGTAGAACAAGCGTGCCCAGCCCGCAGCGTGGCCCAGGACGGCTTTGAATGCAGCCCGACACACATTCGTAAACTTTTTTTTTTTTTGAGATGGAGTCTCACTCTATTGCCCAGGATAGAGTGCAGTGGTGGGATCTTGGCTCACTGCAACCTCTGCCTCCTGGGTTTAAGTGATTCTCCTGCCTCAGCCTCCTGAGTAGATGGGATTACAGGCGCCCGCCACCACGCCCTGCTAATTTTTGTATTTTTAGTAGACATGGGGTTTTGCCATGTTGGCCAGGCTGGTTTCAAACTTCTGACCTCAAGTGATCCACCTGCCTCAGCCTCCCAAAGTGCTAAGATTACAGGTGTGAGCCACCGTGCCCGGCCAAATTCAGAAACTTTCTTAAAACGTTATGAGGGTTTTTTTTTTTTTTTTTTTGGTGATCAGCCATCATTACTGTTAGTGTATTTTATGTGTGGTCCTAGACAGTTCTCCCAGTGTGGCCCAGGCCCAGGGAAGCCAAAAGATTGCACACTCCTGCAGTAGAATATAAGCAGCCAACAAGTGGAGCGGGCACAGACCCAGGCTGCGCTGTGGCCGAGCCTTTAGAACGCCAGGACAAGCAAAAGGAACGAGGCACAGAAGGCCACGTGGTGAGGCCATTCATAAAAAATGTCCCGAACAGGCAAGTCCACAGAGACAGAAAGCAGACTGGTGGTTGCCAGGGGCTGGGGGAGGAGGGTGGAGTGACTGCTGGTGGGAGGGGGTGATGGAAGTGTTCTGGAATTAGTGGTGATGATTACACAGCACTGTGAATATATTAAAAACACGGAAGGGTACACTTTAAGATGGCTAAAATGGCTGGGCCTGGTGGCTCATGTCTGTAATCCCAGCACTTTGGGAGCCCAAGGCGGGTGGATCACCTGAGGTCAGGAGTTTGGTACCAGCCTGGCCAACATAGCAAAACCCCATCTCTACTGAAAATACAAAAATTAGCTGGGTGTGATGGTAGGCGTCTGTAATCCCTGCTACTTGGGAGGCTGAGGTAGGAGAGTTGCTTGAACCCGGGGGTGGAGGTTGCAGTGAGCCGAGATCGTACCACAGCACTCCAGCCTGGGTAACAGAACGAGACTCCGTCTAAGAAAAAAAAAAAAAGACTAAAATGGTGGATTTCATGCGTTATGAATTTTATCTCAAAAAATAAATTAGGATAGCACCCCCGCCTACACAGGCTCTGTCCTGAGCAGCTCTCAGAAGTCTGTAAAATAGGGTTAAAGTGTCCTTGCCCTGCCCCCGGGTTCCCAGTGCTATGGGGACGTCACCGGCTACTGGAGAACAGAGGGATGCTGGCAGTCATCCAGGGCTCAGGGCAGGGCAGGAGCTTGGTGGGCGCTACAGACTAGACTGAGAAGGCCCTTCCCTGGCTTCACAGAGTGCCTTGCCACTGGGGAGTTGAGTGAAGGCACAGACAAGGTTGTGAGGTACCCACGCTGCTGTGTAGCGTCACCACGCCCTGATGTGGATAACCTGTTTTCTTTGCTCATCTGGGTGGACTGGTGGGTCATTTGATTCTGGAGGGTGGGGTTCCAGTCTGCATGGTTCCTTGGGGATTCCCGGCCCCAACATGAAGGCAGTGTGACCTGAGCGTCTCCCAGTCCCCAGGGAGCTGACCCACTGCTGCCTTCCCAAGTCCTCCCTGGGCCCTGCTGGGGGAGGCCTGGGAGCTGCCAGCATCCAGCAGGCCCATGTGAATGGCCTGGCTGCAGCACTGCCAGACAGGGCAGAGTTCCTGGCCCAGGGGTGTCTCTGAGTCCTGGAGCTGGCAGGGTAAAGACCAGCTCCTGTGAGCTCCCTCCACCCCCAGATCCACCCTTCAGGTCCAGGGCTATCTGGTGGCAGATCCTGGTGGGGCAGGGGGATGGGAAGGGTGGGAGCCTCCATCCGTGGACGCGGCGCCTAGTCTGCCTGCAGGCCTGGTGATTGTGGCCTGACCTCCTGCCCACCCCTTCTGGGCACCACGGCAATGCCCAGAGCCCCCAAGGGGCTGTGCAGGAGGGCATAAGATGGCACAGGGCTCTGAGTAGCCCCTAGGCTGGCAGGATGCGTTCTGAGCTGAGGTCCTTTGGAAAGCGCCTATAGGTTTCTGGCTCCTCCCTGGGGTGCTCCCCACCTGCCTGCTGAGTCTTCAGATGCCTGGGAGAGCAGGTCTCCCTTAGGTCCGCTGGTTCTGATGGTTCCCCTCCTTCTCTCCTGGGAGCTGGGCAGGTGCTCAAATCGGGCAGTGCAGGCTGCTCGGCGTGCCCAGCTCCCAGGATGCACCATGTGACCCAGGCCTCCTCCTGCCCTGCCTGGGCTGGTGAGGGGCTGTGGCTGGGTGCCCAGCGGTGCCTGCTAATGGGGAGCCCCCTCCCTGGGGCAGTGCCTGCCTGCCACCCACCTGGGCTGGGCATCCAGTCTGGCCTTGGCTGTTGTCATGGAAGCCAATGCCTGCAGCCGGGAGCTAAATTTGCTACCCTCAAGCCACTGTCACCACGGCTGTGATGAACATGGGGACATACAGGCTGGGTCGGGGAGGTGACCAGGCCTGGTTCTGCCCAGCCCCTGCTGCGGATGGTCACCATGGTCACAGCCCACATGGCCCGCCTGCCATCCCCTCATGCCATGGCCTGGGTTGTCTGAAGTTCCATGTCACGGATGAGGCCCCAGGATCACAGAGCTGTCCACAGCCACACAGATGGGCAGCAGTCGGGAGGCCCCAGCCCTCAGGCTCCCAGCCAGACTGGGGGAATGGGGCTGGCCCAATCTGGTGTTGCCAAGGTGGGGTTCTGTGAGGTACCATTGTTGCTACTGCCTGGTTTCAAAAACATTCCAGATATGCCCTGCTGGCCACCCGCCTGGCTCTGAGGTCCCCACATCTGTGGAGGAACAGGGGCTTTAAGAAGCCCTGCGGGGAGGAAGCCCCATCTGCCTAGGTTCCCCTGAGGGTTGTCAGGTGCCTGCTGGGAACTGTCCTCCAGGTGGTGGTCTTCTAGGGGCGCTCGGTGTCCTCACAGTCCCTGTGGGTATCTGGCACAGTGCCAGTGTTCCAGGGACTCAGGCGAGGCCTCTTGGAAAGGGTAATGTCCCTCCGATCCCAGAAGAACACCAAGGGCAGGTCCACGAAGGACAGCCTTCCAGCGAACCCATCCCACAGAGGAGCACACTGAGGCACAGAGGACAGCCTTCCAGTGAACCCATCCTACAGAGGAGCACACTGAGGCAGAGGACAGCCTTCCAGCGAACATCCC
>NC_045440.1:144836104-144841221 GCF_002776525.5 Piliocolobus tephrosceles
CAGAGGACAGCCTTCCAGCGAACATCCCACAGAGGAGCACACTGAGGTACAGAGGACAGCCTTCCAGCGAACCCATCCTACGGATGAGCACACTGAGGCACAGAGGACAGCCTTCCAGCGAACCCATCCTACAGAGGAGCACACTGAGGCACAGAGGACAGCCTTCCAGCGAACATCCCACAGAGGAGCACACAGAGCAGAGTGAGGTTGAGGGATGTACCCATCACACAGCTCACAATGGGGAGCCAGGAGGGGAACCAGGTCACACTCCCAAGCTGGCAGCCCTGTGTGAGGTCAGTGGCCACGGACTGAGCAATGGCCAGGCCTCGGGGATTGAAAGGAGCTGTCCCCTTCCCTGGACCCCAGAGAACCTACCTGCCTTGGCTTCGAGCTGAGGCTCTACCTGGGGGACACCGGCTGAGTCTCGCACCCTGTCTGAGCCTCAGGTTCCCCATTTGTCACATGGGGAAGACCAACACCCAGGGTAGATGAGCCCGGGCCAGTGCTGCCAGCACTGGTGGTGTGGGTTGGCGAGGCGTGGGGCGCCTCTGTGTGCACGGGGTGGACTTGTGTGTGCCCAGCGGCCTCCCTGCCACAAATCACCCTCCTCCTGTATGCCAGGGTCACAGAAGCTGAAGACAGTGGCCAAGCCCCACTTTTTGTGCCCCCTCTTGATTGTTTCAGGCACCGGGTCGGGTTCTTTGTCTACCCAAGTGCCCAGCACAGGGCTTGGCATGTGGTGGTGGCCTCTAAAAGCCAGTGTGTGACTATGAAACTAATCCACTCATAGCACTGCACATGCCTTTTGGGAGGGAGATGGCTCAGAGAGGAAGGGCCATCACACCGGTTTCCCCAGCAGGATCTAGGAACCATGGGGAGCCTGCGGGCCCCTCCAGCCCCTCCATCGTGTGTCCTGAGGGGAGCCCCATCCCGCTGGGCCTCGGTGGCGCCGTGTGCACTGGCTCTGGGGGTGCCAGGCTGCATCTCACCATCGGGCCAGCCCAGAAATAGCTATGACCTTCTGCAGCCAGCTTGGCAGTGCTTAGGGCTGAGAGGCCTACGTGCATGCCGGCTGAGTCCCCTCACCGTTCCGGGCTGGCTATTTTGGACGTGGCCTCCCGAGGCCAGGTCAGAGCTCTTTCCCGTGGCTCCTCAGGCCCCTCTGACGTGCGTCCACTAGAGCCTTGGCCAGTGGCCCTGGCCAGCTCCATGATCTCAAACCCCCCTCCTGCCTCCTTGACCCCACAGGCCCTGGGTGGCACAGAGGAGGGAATCCCAGGGACTGAGCACAGGGTGACCGCGCCTGCTGGGACGCTGACATGGAGTGTAGGGCTTGGCTGTTTTAAGAAGAAAATGCAGAGAAAGTGCCCACCTTGCGTGGGCCCTGAATCCCATTTCAGCCTATCAGAGCTCTTGCTGACTGCACAGCCTGAGCCTCAGTTTACTCATCCATAAAAGGGGGTGATGGGTGCCTTCCAGGACTGATCTGAGGACAGACATGGACATTGCCTGTGCTGAGGGCACCGTGCAAGGCCACTACACGGGGTTCTTGGGCTTTCTCCGCCTTTCATGGGACTGGACACCGGGTTCAGGGAGGGGCGTTGTGGGGTGTACGGGGATGGTGCGCTGGGCAGTGGCTGAGGGTGGGCTCTTCGTCTTCTGTGATACAGCAGAGGTGGACATGACTGCTGCCCTGCCCAGGACGTCTGGGTATGGTGGAAATGGCCCCAAGGTCCAGCCACCCTCTGGGACCACAAGCTTCCTGGACACCCTGCTGACAGGGTCCCACTGTGGAGGGACAGGTCGGCCCAGCTCCCCACTTCCCAAGTGAGCACGGGTGGCTGGGTGGGCATGGGGGATGGGCTCCCCTGCTAGAGGGCAGAACTCCCCTTCCCGTGAAGGTGCTGGATGGGGTGTGACCCTGCTCCTGGGTTTGGGGACGGGCTTGCCAGGAACAGCAGGCAGGGGCTACCTGCCTGCCTAGTGCTGATTGCATGCTCATGGCCCTCAGGGTCCTGTCCCCTGGATGGTCCAGGGGTCCCGAGGAGGAGCCATGGCCTCTTCTCCATGGAGACGGCCTGTGGGCCCAAGGCCTGGCTCTATCCAGGCAGGCACGTGGAATTCAGTCAAACTCTGGATCCTTTCTGCAGAGCAGGCTTAGCTTGAGCCCTCCCACAGCAAGCGCACCCGCTGCCCACCCTGCCCTCTTGGCCTCTGGGACAACTCTGTGGGCACTGCCAGGGGCAGTTCCTGTGTGTTCTCACCTGGTGATGGGTTCATGATTCCCATGTTGTGCAGGTGACTAACAAGGTCTAGGAGCTCGGGAGAGGGGCCCAGAGGCACACAGCATGCACGGGAGGGTTGCGGACTTCCCAGGGGGCACTTGGGTGGAGGCTCAGCCAGGCCCAGTGGGCTCAGGGCTGGCCTCATGCCCTTCCCCCACTGCGGACCACTTTGGGGCCTCTGGCTGATGCTGATGGGTGAGGACCTTCCTGGGCAGCCTCCTCCGGCCAGCAGAAGGGACCATCAGGCCACGCGGACCCTTGGAGAGCTTGGGGGTCGGTTCCTGTCCTGGCGTCAGCTGTGTCTGCTGAGGGTCCACTTGTGTGTGGCACAGGAGGGGTAGGGGCTGTGCCCTGGTGTGCCAGGGAGGCCCTGAGCTCTCCAGGAGGCCAGATCAGGGACCTCTTCTAGGCCTGCTGGGGGCCTCGGCATTCTTGGCAGGGGCTCAGGGACTGGGGCCGGGAGAGGCTCCCTCTCGGAGGCTATGATCTCCGAATGAAATTCCATGCCCTCTGGGACACCAAGCCCACTTCTGGGTACTGGTCTTTAGGGGCCTTGGATGTGGGTGGCACAGCACGGGCTAAATGGGGCCCAGGAGGAAGGCAGCAGGACCGTGGGCATGCAGGCCTAACGCCAGGGCCAGGGCAGGCTTCATGCCTGCTTCCTCCCGTCTAGAATCCTGGAGCTGCACAATTTCCCACCCAACACCCTGTACTCCAGTGACTGACTCTCAACAGAAGCTGCTGCTGGCAGGTGTGTTATAACAGAGCTCTGGGGTGGGAGGCTGGGGTCAGGGAGGGTTAGGGCCGACAACACAGCTCCCACCTGCCCAGGGCCAGGTGCGGCCACGTGTGTGCGTGTGTGAGTCAGTGGGGCACCTGAGCTGGGTGTGGCCTGGAAACCTGCATGTTACGGAGGCCATGGTTTTGGAAACTCTCAGGAGTCCAGCTGCGTCTGTTCCAAGATGGGTTAGGGTTGCCGCAGGGAGGGCAGTGACTGGTCCACAGCTGGTGTGGCTGTGCCATCCTCCTTCCTGTGCCATCCTCATTCTAGCCTGGACAGAGGCCTTCCAGGCAAGATGAAAGATGGGGTGTGGACAGGAGGGCATGGAGGATTCAGGGCTCATGGTGTCCCTGGAGGCTCTGGTGGGCACCGTAGGGCTGGACTGCTGCAGGGCAATGGGGTCCCCATCTTCCCAGCACAGGCATCTGATCTGGTCATCTGTTTCTGTGGCACGTGTGTGTGTGCACGTGAGCACACATCTCTGTGTATGCAGGTCAGTGTGTGTGCTTGCCAGAGCTCCCCACTGGGCAGTTTCTACACTGGGTTCTCAGTCATCCTGGGAGGTGAGGCATGAGCACTGACCTGGGAGTCCTGTCTGAGCCCCTGACTTGGCCTGCCGTTGTGAAGCTGTCCTGTCCAATCGCTGGACATGAGGCCACTTGTGTACAATGATCCGTGAGGTTTGTATCCTACCCTGGGGAGATCAAAAGGGGCCGAGTGTGACCCCGGGGTCTGGGGGCCCAGCCTGGTGGGTGACTCCAGGTAGACCTGGCTTCTGGGACTGTAGTGGGGGATGGTGGCTGCGGCAGGGGAGGTTCACTCACCGGGAGGCTGGAAGAGGTGGCTTGGTAGGGAGAGAGAAGGGCAGCCAGACAGAGGGCGCGTGGGAGCAGCAGCCTGGTGGCAGGTGTGTGAGTCGTCTCCGCACTCTGTCTTGAGCAGGAGAGGTTTGGGTGGGCGGCTGAGGAGAGTGTGGGCACAGAGCTTGGGAAGAGCCCTAGGCTGGGGCGTAGTGACTGCTGGGCAGCCCCAGACTGGCACAGGTGGATGGGGTGCCTAGGCAGGGGGTAGTGAGTTAGGGGGCAGCTGTCTGGGTGTCTGGGGGGAGCAGGGATAAGTGTGGACTTCTTAGTGGCCGCTCTCTGCCCCAGGAGGTAGAGTCCTGGAGGCTGGGCTGGACTGAGAGACGCCCCCTCATCCTTTCCAGGGTGAGGTAGGAGGGCTCCACCCCCTCCTGATATCACCAGGCCTGGGGCAGCATCCTGAAGGGGGAGGGGCAGGTGACCCTGGCCCTGGACTGCAGGAACAGCCCCTCCTCCACTAGTGAAGTTCCCACTTCCTGCGGAAGGAACTATGTTAGAACTTGTGTGTGGGGGGTGGGGGTTGGGTGTGGGTGATGGGGAGCCTGGGTGGGGACCACTAAGTCGCCTCCCCTGTCTGCCTGCACTTCCTCCTGGAGGAAATGGGGACAACAGGATGAAGTGAGGGCCTGCTGAGCCCAGGCCTGCCACCTGGGAGGGAAGAGACCAGGGGGCTGAGCAGCCGAGGAGGGCTGCAGGGTCCGGGCCCTTCTGTGTGGGCAGGTGGGAGTGCTGGGGATGCACTGAGGCTCCCTCCAGCGCAGCAAGCAGCGGGCCCTGGGACCCTCTTCCCAGTCTGCTGCAGGAAGTGAGGAGACAGGCCGGAGCCACGGGCAGCCCCGAGTTCTTCCCCACCCCAGTTGCAGGGCCTGGGTCTCCGTGCGCCACCCTCCTCCCGCCCCCTCCCGCTGTTACAGGGCCCTAGGGACCACCCTGTCCCCCGTGGGCCCCAGAGCCCAGGCCAGCGCTGGAGGCGCCCTCCTGCCCTCTGGCCGGGACCACGGTACCCCCCTCAGCCCTGGGACCCTGCGGCCCCGGTCCCAATTCGAGGCCCCAGCCGGAGCGTTCCGGGGTCCTTCGGGGGAGTGGCCAGCACCGCGCCCCCGCCTCCCACATGACTCTGGGTGGGCCCTTTTGACGTACGCGGTGGGCGGAGGGCGGAGGGCGGGGGGCGGGGCGGGGGTGGGTGGG
>NC_045440.1:144841621-144863510 GCF_002776525.5 Piliocolobus tephrosceles
GAGAGGGGTAGGGGGCGGAGAGAGGGGGTAGGGGGCGGAGAGAGGGGGTAGGGGGCGGGGAGGGGGTTAGGGGGACGCAGGGGGGCAGAGGGTTGGGGAGGGGAGTGGAAGGCGTGGGGAGTGGGGCGGGTAGGGTAGGGGAGGGGGGCGCGGGGGCGGGGAGGGCAGGCGCAGGCGGGGATAAAGCCCGCGGCGCGGCTGGGCTGACTCGGAGCGCGGAGGACCGGCCTGCCGGGTGAGTGTCTGCGCCGGCCTTGGCGGGCCCGGAACGTGGGACAGACCAGGGAGAGCCGCCCGCGAAGGGGGGGGGGGGCCCTGCCTTCCGCGCACGCGCGCTGCTGGGCCTGAGCGTGCAGTCGGTCGGGTGGGCGAGGGCGCCGCCCTGGTGGCGAAAGCGCCTTCTCCAGAGCCCCCCTGAATGGCGCCGGGACCCGGCTCTCCCCAGACCCCACGTGGCGATGTGCGGAGGCCGGCTCTTTGAGCTGTGCCCCTAGATCGCTGACCTCTGGCCTCGACTCCCAGCAGCACCGTCCGGAGGCAGGGGTCCAGCGGGTGGGGGTCAACCTGATTCTTCTGCAGAGGAGAAAGCTCCCGATCCCCTCTGCTTGTGGCCTGTCTTTATAGCTGAGGGCCATCACTCTGTGGCCGCATGGTTTGTCCCTTATAACTCTGTCGCTAAAGGAGGTCCTGTGAGCGGTCACTCCAGGACGGCAGGGTGGACCAGGGCTGCCTGGGTCACCCCAGTCACACAGGTGCCCTTGGAGGTGCCGTGGGACTGGAACCAGGCTGGCCACGCAGCCCCGTGGTCGGCATGGCCATTAGAGCAGATGTTACTCTCGCCCGCACCGGAGTGTGGGCCAACTTCACCTCTTCATCCTCACAGCAGCCGGCGAGGCTGCTCAACCCCACTGTGCAGTGCGCCGTCAGCGGGGGTTCAGAGCCACGGACGCTCCCCACCTAATAAGCAGAGAAGACTCAAGACCTACTGATCCTGACAGTCATCAGGCTCTGTCAAAAATCAGGTTCCCAACATGTGGCAATCACGATTATTGTTAACAAATGGCAGCTGAGGTGGTCATCGGCTCTTATCTTGGGTTTTGATCATCCCTGTGAGGTCTAAAGTCTCAGTGGCTTTCTGGGTTGGTTGGCCAGTCCCTGGCTGAGTTGGGGATCTGCGAAGCTGGCCTGGGGTGCAGTGTCTGAGTCCAGGCGTGAGTCTCCTGCCATCTGCTCGGCTGCTCTGCAGGCTGCTCGTGCGTCGTCAGCCTCCCCTGGGCTCTGAACAGATGAGGCTCTCAGGATTTGCTGGGGTGGAAGAGAAGGAGCCCTGGGCTTAGCACTGGCAAACCTGGTTTCCAGCGGCTCTGCCCCGTCCTGCCCCGTCTGTCCGATAACTCTGTGTCAAAGGGGGCTCATGAGGCTTGGATCTCTGGTGGGGGTGACAGCACGCATGGGGGCGGGGGTGATGGAACATGGGGCATGAAAGGGCTCCGAGATGTCAGTGGGAACAGACTTGATGTGTGCTGGCTCGTGGGGCTCAGTGGAGTCTGGTACATTCCCCATCTTGGGAGCCCATACCACCCTCTGGGAGGATCTCACCCTGCCTCAAGGCCACCTCCTCAGAGAGGCCTCCGTGATTGCGCACCCCCCGCCCCCCCCACAGCAATCACAGGAGGGACGGGACTCAATGGTTCTGTGGGTCGCATGCCGCTTCCTGTTGCCATAATCCTTTGCCTGGTTAGTGTGTGTCCCCTCACCCCCACTGACCACCCAACCAGTGCCCTCTGAGGGTAGGTGATGGGGTTTGCCTCACCCCTGACCCCCACCCAGCACCTACCATGGGGCCTGGAGCCCAGAGCGTGTTTGGCAGGTACATGTATGAATGGAAACGTGGTAGGGGAGACCCAGGCACTGAGGGTACCTGCAGGCTTCCTGGAGGACGAGGGACTCTGGTCTGGTCTTGAGCATGAAGAGGTGTGTCCAGGGACATTCTGGGTAGAGAGAAGAGGGTACCTGGAGTGTGACTCCTACAATCCCTCCTCCTGCTCACCTGTGAGGGAGGCAAGGGCCGAGGGGCCGGTGGGCCAGGCTGAGAAGCTGGAACTTGGTTTTGTAGGCCATAGGGAGCCATGGAAAGGATGTGAGAAGCAGCAGGGTGGGGACCACCATTGTGTCTCCAGTCCTGTGCCAGGCCTCACTGTAGGGGGGTGGCTTGTCAGGTGGGTGGCAGATGACGTGGGCTGTTGACCCAAAGTCTAGTCTGGGCTGGAGGTGGGCTGCACACTTACCAAACGTGAATCAAGCTGCCTTCAAGAGACAAGGATGCGTGTACCTCCCTTGATACCTGCCCTGGTGAGGAGGCTGGGCTGGCTGATTGGGTGGGGGTGGGGGATGGGAGGGGTGGTAGACTAGAGACCCCAACCAGGTTGGGAGACCAGTGGGCCCCTGGGGCCTCAATGGTAGAAGCAGGGCTGGCTCAGTGGTGGCCCTCTGGGGGCAGATCTGTGCTCTCCCGTTTGGTTCTCTGGTTGGGGTCCTGAGCTGCCTGGGGGTGTCAGGGACATTGACAAGGAGAAGGCATAATGACGTGGGTGAGAGGCCCTGAGACCTGGGCCCACAGCGAGGTGGGGGTCAGGGAGGCAGCGGCCAGGGGCTCACCGTGGCCTCGGAGGACACCCAGGCCTGAGTGTCCCATTCCTGCCTGGACCCAGACCAAGACCAGAGGAGAAGGGGTGGCATCCTCTCTGGGGTTCGGGGATACAGGGCCCACACAGGCAGCACCAGGCACTGTTCTGAACACTTTTCATGCCCGTATCCATTTATTTCCGATAACTCTGTAAGGGAGGGACGGTTGCTGTCCCTCTTGACAGGAGGAAGCCGAGGTGCAGGGAGTGGCTGTTACTGGGTAGTGAAGGTTCCCCTGAGGAGGTGGTGTTCGCAGCAGAGCATGACCCAGGCCAGGAGGTGGGGAGGGAGCTTGTGGGGGTGGGCTGGGAGGTGAGGTGGGCAGCCCTGTGGAGGCAGCTTGTGGAGGCCTCTGCTAGGCCGATGGTAGGGGGAGTGGAGGCCTGACGGCCCTCGGAGCTGATCTGCCTGCCATGGCGGTGTCTCTGCTGTGAGCCAGGCATCCTACCTTCTAACCCTGTTTGTGACAGCCTGGGAACCTGAGGCACAGGTTGGCATGGGGTCTCTTTGAGGAGCCAAGTGGCTTGGCTCCAGGGAGGAAGTGACCCCCGATTCAGTAGAGATGCCAGCATCTCAGACCCCTCCCTGGAAACCCACGATATTGTCATTACGTGGCCCACTCGCCCGGGGAGTGTGGGAGGCAGCTTGGCAGGGCAGGGGGTGGAGGGGTGACTGGGCAACCCCACCTGGGAGGGCAGGAGAAGGTGGGCGGGCTGTGTGCTGGTTCTGTCCATTTCTTTCCTGAATCTTCCAAGCTTAGCCCAGCACCTGGCCCTTGAAGGTGCTCGGTACATATCTGTCAAATTGGATGAATGAACGGATAAATGAATGGATGACTGCCTGGTCTCCAGTCCTCGTTGGTGGGAGTCCTGTGGTCCAGGGTGGGGGTAGGGGAGGCTCAGAAGCACTGCTGAGCTTCAGGAGGGTGCAGAGCAGTGTAGAGGGCAGGACGCCCCTGCAGGGATGGGGAGGTGGGTGGTGGGCCTTGTGCAGGGCAGGTAGCCCAGGATGCAGGCCTTGTGTGCCGGAGTGTGGCACCGTGTGGTGTCAACAGGTGGCCTGGCTGGCAGTGGCTGCTGGGATGCTTTCCAAGCACTGACACCCCCATCCTTGTCCCCAGGAAGGGCAGGTGGGGGGCTGGGGTGCTGGGGGAATGACAAGGCCAGGGTGAGGGGGGCTGGGAGTGGGGCCTGGCTGTGTCATACCCCCAGGCAGGGAAGAATGCCCTACCTGCTCTGCTGCCAGGTGGGCTTCTAGGGTGGCAGAAGGGGTACCTGGAGGGTTTGCATGGCCACATTTGGGGTCACACTTCCCCTGGCCGTGCCTCAGTTTCCTCTGAGCTGCTGCCAGAGGCCTCATCTTCCAGCTGTCAGTGTCCACTGTCTCTTCGTCCCCTCAAGACCCCGGTGAGCCAGGGCTTGCCATACCTTTTACAGGTGGGGAACCAGGGCTCAGAGGGGAGAAACAGTCACAGACAGCACTGGCCTTGGCCCCAGGCCCTGTAAGCCCAGAGCCCAGTCCTGACCGCAGTGGGTTGGTGCCACCTTGTGAGTGGGGTCAGAACCCCTCCCTGTGACTGTCCCCCTCCTCTACGTCTACCCCCTGCCACCTCTCCTCCCTTGCTCCTTTCCTCTGGCATCCCTGGTTCCATTAGGGGATGGTCCAGGCCCACAGGGGTGAGGCTGGCCGAGCTGAGTCCAGGTGTGGGGAGCTGGGGCTTGGCACTGGGCTATGGGGGTAGGGTCTGAGTCCTGGGTTGGGATTGGTCATTGCAGCAGGCCACAGGGTAGTACTAAGCACCTCCTGGGGTCAGGTTTCTACCCATTACTGGGTGGTTCTCCTGACGCCATTGGAGCTTGGGAGGCTCCAGGTGGGCCCGGCAGGGCCTGAGTGGCCACAGATTTGGGAGGCTCGTGGTGCCTGGTGGGCATCACCTGCTGCCTGCCTGATGCTGGGTGCCTGGGGCCCAGTGGCAGCCTGAGCGGGAGCCCCATGAGTGGGCCCATGCTCTCGCCAGGTGCCCACCTACCCACCTGCCTGTGGAAGCAGTGGTTACAGCCCCCAGGTCTGTGGTGGAGCTTTGGCCTGCCTGGGCACTGCTGGTGGCTGGCGGCATGTGAGCAGCTTCAGGAGGAGCAGGGCAGGCCTCTTGGGTTGGCAAGTTAGCGCCATGCCCCAGGAGGCACTGTCAAAGCTGTGTGTGGCCCAGAGGGGCAGTGGCTGAGCACAGGGCTGTGTCCTTGGAGCCCACACTCATCTGTAGATGCCCAGCGGGTAGAACCCGAGCCGGTGCCCAACAGCTCTGCTTCCAGGCCGCAGCCAGGCACCCCATGACTGGCTTGGAGCTGACACCATCTCGGAAGGTGGCTTTCCTCTCTGGCAGTGTCTCTATTTGTAAAGGCGGCCACGGGCCCCGGAGGGCTAGCACTGGCCCAGGGTTACACAGGGAGTCGGGGTAGTAGCCTGATGTGAGACTCCAGGCATCAGGAGCATGCCTGCCTCCCTCCTGGTCAGTTCCTCCAGGAAGCCTTCCCTGACCTCCCACCCTCCAGATCACCTGCCACCCTGGGGCTTCTTCTGCTCAGGGGCTTTCCTCCTGCTGGTCCCCGTCCCTGCAATGATTGCTCAGAAGCACCAGAGAGGGGGCCTGGGACGGACAGCTTGAGAGGCTGCCTGAAGGTGGAGGGCACAAGGGATGCTAAGGAGTAGTGAGGTCCCCATCACCAGAGGTGTGCAAGCTGGGGCTTAGGTGTGGCGTAGGTGACCTTTGAGGTTCCTCTAGACCTCAGGGGTCGAGATTCTGTGATGGGTTCTGGATGTTTCCCAGATCTGGACCTCTGCCCAGAACGTTGGGTCATTTGTTCCTTCCACAAACAAGTGGGAGCCCTCTTGGTGCCAGGGCCTGTGTGGGAGGTGGGGTGAAACTGAGGACCTCTCAACCCTCCTTCAGTTGGGATGCCTTCCCTGGGGCCTGGGACACTCTGCTCTAAAGGACACATAGCAAGGGGAGAGGGGATGGGATGGGGTGGGTTGGGGAGAGGGGACAGGATGGCATGGCGGGAGCGGCAGTGAGGGAGCTGGGCTCTTGAAGCTGCCGGGTGCAGGGGCCTGGAGGACTCTGGGAAGGCATCCTAGCGCATCAGGCGTGAGCTTGGCCTGCTCGGGTCTACCCTTCTGGCCCCCCTAGCAATGGGCGGACTTGGGCTCGCTCTGGGAGGATTCCAGGAACGGCTCCTGCCCGGATATAAATAGACTTCTCCGAAAGGCCTGGGGCTGTGCCAGCTGCAGCAGGTGCCCCCCAGGCCTGGCCAGAGGGCCCCAGGCAAGGGGGTGGAGCCCGGGTGGGGGCGATGAGGATGCCGGGGTCCACCTTTGTAGCCCCAGAGGCATGATGGGCTCTGTCTGGTTGTAGCATCACAGAGCTTCGTGGGAACTTTCACTCTGAGACCCTTTTGTGGATAAGAAGCTGAGGCTGGGGTGGCAGGAGCAGCTTACCCCAGAGGTCCTCTCTCCCAGAGGGCTAGAGTTGGATAAGCAGGGTCTCTGGGGGGCAGCAAGACCCAGCTCCAACTGTGGTTCCTCTGCCTCCTGGCTGTGTGACTCAGGCGGGTTGCTCAGCTTCTCTGAGCTGTTGTGGTTCGCCAGTGCAGTGTGGCAGGTGTTGGTGCCTTGCTCGGGGAATGCAGTGTCTAGCCTGGTATCCTTAGAAAGTGGCTGAGGTTGGAGACTGGTGGGGCAGAGTCCCGGAAGCTGACCCATTCCCGCCTTGGACCTTCACGGAGATGCTGCTGGAAGTGGTGAGCTGAGAGCACTGGGCAGGAGTCAGAGCCTAGTGTCTCCCGGTGGTGCTGGCTGCACCCACATGGGTGGGTGTCCTTGCCAGGGAGCTCACACCCGTGGGGGTCTATGAGCTGGCAGGCAGGGCTACCTGGCTTGGTGCGCCCTTGGGTGGGGGCTCCCATGGGTCCCTTCAGACTGGGCACAGTCCTCCTGTCCTCGGCTCCCTAGCCTGCTTGCCCACCTGGGGGCGGGAGGAGACGAGGGTTGCCAGCACAGCTGGGCCACGCTGATGGTGATGCTGTCTGGAAGTGTGGGTGGGGAGAGCCTGGCAGGGGGAGAGTGGGTCATGCTCTCAGCAGGGTCCCTTGATGACCTCAGATTGCAGGGACCAGGTTGTTTGAGAGCTGCAAGCAAGGCCAGGCCTCCAGGGACCCTGTGCTGGGGCTGCCACCCATGCCCCTCCACCCTGCTCTGGGTGGCCAGGGCAGGCACAGAGTGGATCGTGATGCCAGCTGCACCCTTGGGGCTTATAGTCTGGGGAGCACATGAGTTCCCGGCAAGATGCTCCCAGGAGGCAGAGCCGGGAATCCCAGGGAGGCTTTTGCTTGAGAGGGTCTGGGAGGGCTTCCTGGAAGAAGGGACGCCTCTTCGGAAGTGCCCAGCCTCGGAGTTTGTGGAGCCCTCTCCCTGGCTGAATCCTGCCTGCCGGTGTTACCTATGTTCCTCCTTTCAGTGCCTCAGTTTCCTCACCAGTACACTAGGGGAGACCAGCGTAGCCAGCCACAGCTGGATCGTGAGGATTAAGTGAGGGGACAGTAGTGTCTGGCACACGGTAGGTGCTGAGTAAACACATGGAGGAGTGCCGGGGCCGTGGGCTGGTGAGTTGGGCAGGGGGTCTGAACAGGAGGGACTCGGGCGCCCTCCTCCTCAGGGTGCAGGACAGCACCTGCACAGCGGGGCCGCATTTACATTTCCAAAGCTGGGCGTGCTCCCTCCAGGCCGCCCCACCAGGAGCGCGGCCCGGCGGCTCCTGCCCTCAGGACCCCCAGCCCACAGCCCCGTGCAGCCCGGTGAGGGGGCCGGGGGAGCTTCGAGGTTCTAGGGAGGGCAGGCACCGGGAGAGGGCGCTGGGCCGGCCGGCGGGAGGAAGGAGGGGTCCCGGGCTGCAGCGCCCCCGGCCCTCGCCGCGCCCCGCACTTCCCTTTCCTGGCCGGGCTTCCTCTTCCCCGCGCCCGCCCTGCGCGGCCCCTTTGTTTCCCGGGCAGGGCGCGGCTATATTTAGGCGGCAGGTGTGGGAGCCCTCGGCAGCCGGGTCGCCCGCCGGTCACGCCCCCCACGTGACGCCCGGGCACTATAAATAGCCGCAGGCGGCGGTGGCGGCAGCGCCTGGAGCCGGCTCCGCGGCGGAGGGGCGGCGCCCCGACCCGGGCCCAGCACCGTGGGCACCGCCCGGCCGGCGCGTATGGAGGCGGCGGGACGCCTGCGGCGCGGGTGAGCCTGGCAGGTGGGGACGCGGCGGACCCAGGCCTTCCGGGACCCCAGCCCCGCCGGGGAGGAGGTGGCGCCCTCCGGAGGGCTGGGCGGGAGCCCCGCTGGCGTCCAGGGAGGGGGCCGCGCCCCTTACCACGACCCCACCCGCGACAGCTCCCCCGGGACTCCCCAGAGCGCCCACCTCAGCCCTGACCGCGGCGCAGCCTTACTTCTGAGACCCACTGAGCCCCGGGCCTCCAGACTTCTTCCCCAGTATCACAGGGGGGCCCTCTCTGAAGGGGCCTGGATTCAAACTTCTTAACCCGCTGTGCCATGGGGAAGGAGGGTGGTAGCCTCCCTGAACCTCGATTTCCTCTTCTGTACAGGGGGCTCCCTGTTGTTCCTGCCTCCTAGACTTGAGGCAGAGAGAACCCACTTAACTGGACGCCTGGTGTGGCCCTGGCCGAGAATGTCCTCTCCTCTCCCTGGCTTGTTTCCTTGTCTGGCCAACAGGGACGAGGATGGACTCTTCCTTAAAGGGTCTTGAGAAATCACTGAAGGCTCTGGGCCTGCTGGCCCGAGGAGGCTGAGCCGGATCTCGGGAAGGGTGCTGCAGGGCTTGGTAGCAGGAGGGAAGGAGGGGCTATGGCTGCCAGTGGGTCCCTGTGCTGTGGGCCACGGGCTTGGTGGGGGTGGTAGCGACTCAACACACGGAGGCAGGGGCAACCTGTCCCCATTTCGCAGATGGGAAGCCTGAGGCTTTGGCTTCAGGGAGTTCTCAGTGCCTATCCCTGGGGATCCTTAACCCTTGCTCTCAGGGCCCTACCTGGTGACCTCAGTGGGGGCGTGCGGTTAGGGAGGGGTGTTCTCCCTTGGGGGACAGCCACCAGGCAGGGCAGAGCCACACAGTGGTGCCAGGGCATCATTGCTTTGCTCTCACCTGGGGCAGGGGTAGGGGCTCCAGGGTGCAGAGACAAGTGGGGTGTGCGGCAATACCCCAGCCCAGCTTTGTCCAGCCTCTCCCTGGACCCCGACCCCATTCTAGCCTGGGTTGTGACCCCTGAGGTGGTTCAGAGCCTCCTCCCTCCCAGCAGCCTGCAGCCCTGAGGACCTGTCTAGGGCCACTAGGCAGCAGGGCCAGGCCACGTGCTGTTGCCTGTGGGGTCTTCCCAGGTCCTTGGCAGCTGTAGGCATGAGGGGCTGGTCAGCCCCTCAGGGAGAGGCCCAATGCTGTGGCTTCTCCAGCGCTTTTCCTCCTTTCTTTCTGTAAACATGAACTTGGCTCCCGCGCACAGGGACATCCTGCCGTCCCAGGAGGGACCCAGGTGTTTGTGTGCTGTTAACACGCGGTGGCTTCCCTCACCCACTCTCAGAGCCTATGCTCCCTCCAGCTGGGCAGGGTGGGGGCTGGCGGGACCAGGGGCAGGATCCTTGTCTCCACCTTTACCTCCTGCTGGAGGTCCCACCCCACCATCCATTTTTTTTTGCGGGGGGGGGCGGGGGGGTTTGCTCTTGTTGCCCAGGCTGGAGTGCAATGGCGCGATCTCGGCTCACTGCAACCTCTGCCTCCTGGGTTCAAGCAGTTCTGCCTCAGCCTCCCGAGTAGCTGGAATTATAGGCATGCACCACCACGCCTGGCTAATTTTTTTTATTTTTGTTTTTAGTAGAGATGGGGTTTCTCCGTGTTGGTCAGGCTGGTCTCGAACTCCCGACCTCAGGTCATCCGCCTGCCTCAGCCTCCCAAAGTGCTGGGATTACAGGCATGAGCCACCACACCCACCATCTGTTTTAACCTTCCCAGAACCACGCAATGGACAGAGCCTGAGGTGTGGCGCTTGCTCTGAGCCCGTGAGCGCTGGCTGCCACCCAGGGTGTGGAGGGCAAGCAAGGAGGAGCCCACGGTCCCATGTAGCCACCCTCCGAGTCCAGGGGCCCAGGCCTCAAGCCCTCCCTGCACCTGGGCTGAGACTCCAAGGGCCCAGCCTGCCTGGTGGGCAGCTGGGAAGGGGTGCTGGGGCTGGGGCAGGGGCACAGGTGAGAGGGGGTGGGTTGGGGAATGGAGGGCTCTGCTGAACAAGGGACCCTGAAGTGCCTTTCCGTGGGTGGTGGACAGTAGTGACAGGACCGGGCTGGAGAGTCTGCTAACAGCTGGGTCATAGCCGGAGGGAGCTTAGGTCACTTGTGTGGCCCCTCATTGTGCTAATGGGGTAACAGAGAGGCTGGCACCTTGTACAAGGTCTCCCAGCCCTTCCGTAGAGAGGGAAGGGGGCTGCGTGCTCCTGGAACCCCCTTGCCCGGGAGCTTTGGGGTTGTGAGACCCAGAGAGGGAGAGAGGCAGGCGTGGAGGTGCTTCGGGTTGCTGTGGCCCCCCTGCAGCCTCCCTCTTCAGGGCCCTGTTACGGTGTGAACCCACTCCTGGCCACCTGTGCTGTCACCACCTTGGCATGTGTGCCTGATGGCTGGCCTGTCGGTGTGGTCTGTCCCCACCTCCGCGAGCTCCTGGAGGGGCAGAGCTGGCCTGTTTATCCCCTGAGCTTGGCTGAGCCCTGTGTGAGCAGCGGAGACACAGTGGCGGGGGGGACACTGGTGAGCAGGGGGCTACTGACAGGCAGGAGACTCTGCAGAAAGCAAGAGGCAATTAGGGTGGCCCACGGCCGCGTGTGGGGCCAGGCCCCTCACCTCCCTGTACTGGCAGCACTGACTGAGTGCCGGGCCCCGTTCCCTGAGGATGGGCCACCCAGAGAGACCTGGGCTCAGATGTTCGCAGTGGCCAAGAATCGGAAGAGGAGAGGGCAGGTGTCCTGGGGTGGGGTTTCCACAGATCACAGCAGGTAGGCAGGGGCCAGGCTCAGGCTTCTTAGGGGAACTCGGCCTATGTCCCCACAGAGGGACCCATCGTCTGTGCGCTGGGTTCACCACGTCCTCGGGGGTGTGTGTGTCCCTGAAATCCCTTTCCCCCTCTGTCCTCCGTCATGCCCTCCTGGCTGTGTGGTGGCTGCCCTGTCGCCTCCAGGCCCTGGGTCAGTCCTGGCAGGAGCCGTGCGTCCTCGTGCTCCCACATAAGGAAACAGACCTAAGAGGGTCATTCACTCAGCATGGTCAGGAGGAGCGCTCTGGGAGAGGTGTCGCCGGTGACTGCGGGCTCAGGGCAGGCATGAACCCCTCGTGGGAGGTAGGCATGAACCCCTGCGACCCCTTTCTATTCATTTTCATCTTTCCCCCCAGATGCTGTGTGCTGCGGACCCGCCTGGGGTTCATGGAGTGGGCCACGGGGCCCAGCCCTGAGCACTGCTGTACCCAGGCTCGCTGCGCCTGCTGCTGAGGAGTCCCCGCGCTGCTGGCTCTCACCATTGCCCTCGCCTGCCGATGGCCTCTGCTGCCCCGCCTGGGGCCAGCTCTACCGCCTGAGCCCCCTGCCCCCCTCCAGGACTCACCGTACCCCGATGGGGTAACGTGACAGAGGCCCCGCACGTCAGAGGCCGCTGTCCCCACGGCCACTGCCCGTGACCCCTGGCCCAAGGCTGCTGGAGTTGGTTCAGTTCAAGTTCATTCTTCCTTTGGCCCGTGGGGGCTTGGGGCCACCTCTGAGTGAAGGGGGCTGTCTGCCCACCCACCGATGTGGAGAGGGCGCCCCCAGCGTGGGGTCCAGCTCTGGACGCTGCTTGGCGGCCGGATTCTCTTTGGGCTTTTAAGTTTTCTTTGCTGAGGTTTTTTTGGTTGTTCTTTTTATTTTTTGCCTCTTTATGACTATCCAGCTGTGAGAGACAGGAGTTTGGAGTTGCCCGCTTTACTTTGGGTGGGGGGGGGGGCTTTTTTTTTCTTTTCTTTTTTAAGAGTTGGGTTTTCTTTTTCAATTATCCAAGCGCTGGGCAGCTTCCTCCCCCACACCTGAGTATTTGCACAATATTTGTGCGGGGTATGGGGGTGGGTTTTTAAATCTCGCTTTTCTTGGACAAGCACAGGGATCTTGTTCTCCTCATTTTTGGGGGGTACGTGGGGACTTCTCAGGACGTTTCCCCAGCCTTCTGTGCAGTCCCTTCTGCCCTGCCGGGCCCGTCGGGAGGCGCCATGGCTCGGATGAACCGCCCGGCCCCGGTGGAGGTGAGCTACAAACACATGCGCTTCCTCATCACCCACAACCCCACCAACGCCACGCTCAGCACCTTCATCGAGGTGAGTGGAGACGGAGGTGTGGCAGGCAGGTGGCCCAGGTGTCTGGGAAGCCCGGCTGAGCTGCCTCAGGCCTCCCGAGAGGGGTCCCTAGCCCCGGCTGGCCAGACAGGGCTCACAGCCTTGAAGCAAAGCCCAGTCCCCGTTGCAGGATCCTGGAGAAGGGACATGGGGGTACCCTGGGAGTCAGGGGTGAGGGTGTCGGGGGAATCAGCTGGGTCCCCTGGGAGGCCTGCAGGGGGCTGGCATGTGATAGGAGGGACTCCATGCCATGTGGATAGAGGCAGGGGGTGAGGCGGGGGGATACATGTGCCAGGCTCTGTGTGCTCAGCCGTGGCCTGGGCTGAGGCCCTCCCGAGCCCTTTGCTGTCCTTTTGACCTCTGTGCATAGGCTGAGCGGGCAGGAGGTGCCCTGGTATGAGAAGTGGCTGCTTAATGGGGAAACAGGCAGACGGGGGACAGGTATGCAGGGCGGCTCCATGGCTAGCCCAGGCCTCCACACGTTGCTGGGCTCTGGGTGAGGCCTCGGGTTAGACGAGGCTGGACAGGGGGCTTCAGGGCCCAGATCTCTATGTGAGGAGGGACTGAGCAAAGGTCAGCACTGACCACAGGAGGGAGGGACCGCTGTGCCCTGGAGAGCCAGCAGAGATGCCTGCCACTGGCAACCCTGGCAGATGGGACCAGATGCGTTTACAGAAGCTATCTTGGGAGTGGAGTCTGGAGAGACCTGCATGGCCTCCTAGAGGAGCCTGGCCTCTGCAGAGCGCCCTGCTGTTTGCAGGCCTGGGGCCATTTGCAGAGTCTGCAGTGGTGTGTGGGGCCGTTGACAGCCTCTGACTGTGCCAGCTGTGTCAGAGGCTGCAGCTGTGTGCAGGGTCATTTATGACTGACTGAGTCCTTTCCCCTGTGACATGAGATAAGCCATCATGGTCTTGTCATAATGAAACAGGGATTTGGGCATGAGAGGGTATTGAGAACTGTAGAGCAGCAGGACGCATTGGGCACCCTGCCATCAGGGAGCCTGGACCCTGGACACTGAGCCAGGTGCTCTACAGAAGATGGCTGTCCCTCTCACAGCTGAGACCCTTGAGATAACAGCAGGATGTACAGGCGAGAACATCACGATGAGTGGCCAGGGTCAGGCCTCAGAATATGACTGGGATCAGGGTTAAGCCTGTAACCAAGGTCAGGTCTCAGTGTGTGACCAAGGTTGGGACTCAGAGTGTGTCCAGGATCAGCACTCAGTATGTGACCAAGGTTGGGGCTCAGTGTTTGACCAGGATCAGGGCTCACCGTGTGACCAGGGTCAGGGTTCGATGTGTGTCTGGGATCAGGGCTCAGTATGTGACCAGGGTCGAAGCTCAGTGTGTGTCTAGGATCGGGGCTCAGTGTGTGACCAAGGTTGGAACTCTGTGTGTGTCCAGGATCAGCACTCAGTATGTGACCAAGGTTGGGGCTTAGTGTTTGACCAGGATCAGTGCTCATGTGTGACTGGGGTCAGGGTTTGGTGTGTGTCTGGGATCAGGGCTCAGTATGTGACCAGGATCGAGGCTCAGTGTGTGTCCAGGATCAGTGCTCATGTGTGACCAGGGTCAGGGTTTGGTGTGTGTCTGGGAACAGGGCTCAGTATGTGACCAGGATCGAGGCTCAGTGTGTGTCCAGGATTAAGGATCAGTGTGTGACCAGGATTAGAGCTTAGTAAGTCAGCAGGGTTAGGGAGGGCTCAGCCTGTGACCAGGGTTAAGGCTTAGTCCAGGATCAGGGCTCAGTGTGCCACCAAGATCAAGGCTCAGTATGTGACCAGGATCAGGGCTCAGTGTGTCACCAGGGTTGGGGCTCAGCATGTGACCAGGATTAGGGCTCACAGGTGTGTGACTGTCAAGGCTCAGGATGTGACCAGGATCAGGAAGGGCTCAACCTGTGACCAGGGCCAGGGCTGAGTCCTGGGCTGGATGGCCGTTCCCTCTGCTGAGGGTGCAGAGGGCCTCTGAGGTACTGCATGGCCATAGAGCCCAGCACCCCGCCTGCTCCCTGCATTCTCAGATAGTTGGGTGCTGGCCTCTCTGTGTTCCAGGTCCCCGTCCCGTGACCAGCTAGACCCAGCAGCTGATTCCTCACCCCTCCCAAAATAGCTGCGAGAGCAGGTGGGGTGGGAACAGCCCTCACACGTGGCCCCCGTGAAGTGGGTCCCCCGCAGTGGGAGTATAAATGTCGGCCTGGCTGTGAACTACCACGACCTTTTCCCTGGTCGTGTGGGGCTTCCCTGCTGGCGTGCAGGGCCCAGCTCCCTCCTGGCCGCCATCTGAGTGATGCCCACCCTCCCTGCTCTGAGGTGCCCCAGCTGACGTCCGCCCCTCTTAGACCCCAAAGTCCCCTTGGACTAGACCCATCCCTGCGGCTCAGCTGGGGTCGCTGCTCAGATGCAGGGGCTCACATGTGGACTGGGGGGTCCAGTTCCTGCTGCGGGACTGGAAGTAGCTTTTCTGGAAGAAATGTCCTTGCTGGTAGATCTGGGGTCCTGAGCACCCCTGAGGAGGGAGTGGTGTGCTGGGGAGCTGGCGTCCCAGCTGCCGGTGACCACGAATGTAGGTGGGGACACCTTTGCCTTTGCTGAGTGGCCCAAGGGACCTGGGACAGGCTCTTTCACACCCAGACACCACCTTGACCAGTGGCGGAGCCCGAAGTCCACCCTTGGTGGGCCTCACTGCATCAGGGTCTGCCTGGCTGGAGGGTGACATGCCCTTCCCTGGGGGCTTCAGGGACCATGCCCCTGCCCCAGGGGACTGAGGGGACAGGATTCCACCCCGAGAGGTCTGAGGGGACAGGGCTCCACCCCGAGGGGTCCGAAGGGACATGTCCAAGTCCTGGGTGACGGTGGGGGACACAGCTGTGCCCTGGGAGCCCTGGTGAGTGGGTCCCGCACCTGAGCACTGCAGCCCCAGCCCAGCCCTGCCTCCTCCGTCTTCCCCTCCCCCAGGACCTGAAGAAGTACGGGGCCACCACCGTGGTGCGCGTGTGTGAAGTGACCTATGACAAAACGCCGCTGGAGAAGGATGGCATCACAGTCGTGGTGAGGCACGCGCCACGGGGACCCTGGCCATGGGGACCCTCTTCGCTGCTGCCACCAGGGGAGGGTGGGGTGGGGGCTCTGGGCCTGCACAGAGGGTTTGGTGCCCCTCCTGTGGCAGCCCCGGACATGTCTGTGCCTGGGCCACGTGTGTGTCTGGGTACATCAAGGGAAGGCCAGGGTGTTGGGCCTTGTGACCTCAAGAAAGTCACCCTTGTGTACCCCATCTTTCTGTCTCTAGTTTGGGCCAGGCTGGCTCGCCAGGCAGGGGTGGCACATGCTTGGTGCATGGGCCAAGATGGGGGGTGGGCTCCTCCGCCTGTCTCAGACCCTCTTCCCGTCCTGTCTTGGGTCCATCTCAGTCTCTGCCCGGGTGGCTGCAGCCCTGTTGCCAGGCAGCAGGCTCCTGGGGAGGACCCTTGGGCAGTTTCCTTGGCTCCTTTGGCCCTAGGGACCCAGGTCTGGGCGGGGTGTGGGGCGGTTCTGCTGCCGTATCCTTGCCGGGGGGGCCACAGCAGCTGCAGGCCCAGAGCCGGCCCCAGGGCAGGGGGGTCCACCCCCAGCCCGGTAGACGACTGCCCCCTGGTGCAGGCCCGCCCAGCTGCATCCGGGCCTGTCTCCTCAGTGCGGAGCTTGAGTGACCCCTCAGTCACTGCTTTTCATCCCAGGACTCTGCTTTTGGCTGTGGTTGCTGTTTCATAACCTCAGCTTGGCGGTTTGGAGTGGTGGCAGTGCTGGCGCTTTGGGGTCAGACAGGCCTTGGGCTGCGTCCCGCCTCTGCCCTCCCCCGCCTTGTGACACTGCAGGTCACTCCGAGCCTTGGGTTCCTCACCTCAAAGCGGGGCTGCTTGGAAGAATGGGAGGTGAAGGTGTGTCACCGCTTCTCGCATGGGGTACAGCCACGCCCTCCTTGCTCTTCCACGGCAGTGGGAGGGGTTGGGATCAGACGTAAGTAGCCGTGCAGACCAGTTGTCTGTAGGAGTTGCCCTGCCTGGAGGCTGGGGAGGGGTGAGATGCCCCCAAGGGCTGCGTGTCTGCTCAGTGGGCCCAGCGGGCTCTCCCTGGCACCAGACAGCCCCAGGCCTGGCACAGTCCCACGGCCCTGCACGAACTCTCTTTCCCGAGACTGAAATGTGTCCATTCCTACTGCAGCGCTCTGGCCCGGGCCCTCCCCTAGGAAGACTCACTTGCCCACCGATCCAGGGCTCTGGGGAACGGGACAGTGGGAAGCACAGGTCATCTTCTGAGACCAAATGAACCCCCAGGAACAATGGGCTGGGGTCCCAGTGGAACCGCCTGTTTCGAGTGCCCTTGGAAACATGGGCCCTGTCTCGCCCCATAACCCTGTCTTCAATCCTTCCTGGCACCTGGGCTGTGTGTGGCACGTGCCAGCCGTCTTTGCATGCCACCACGGGGGACTAGACCTCTTGCACCAGGCGACCCAGAACCTCTCAGGCTGCCACCGGCACACAGGCGTGAGGGATTGTGACCCCAGAACCAGAGCTCGGGCTGACAGGTGTGGGGATTAGGATTTGTGTGACTCTGGACGAGGCTCCACTCAGAAAGGGGTGGGGTGGTCTAGGAAGGCTTCCTGGAGGAGGGGACAGCTGCAGTGTACAGGGAATGAGGAGGAGTCTAAAGCATCCACCATGGGGTGCCCATGGCCAAGCTGTACGCCTCCTGCGTGTCCTCTGGGTCTGCTGCCCCCACCCTAGTGGGCTCCTGGCACCCTCTGCCTCTCAGAGCTCCCTGTTCTTGCCTGAGCCCCAGGGCCCCCTCTCCACTCGCCCGCAGCTGGGTGTCCTCATGTCGTTTCCCTCCGCAGGACTGGCCGTTTGACGATGGGGCGCCCCCGCCTGGCAAGGTAGTGGAAGACTGGCTGAGCCTGGTGAAGGCCAAGTTCTGTGAGGCCCCCGGCAGCTGCGTGGCTGTGCACTGCGTGGCGGGCCTGGGCCGGTGAGTGTCGGGGCAGGGCGGGGCTCACCATGTCAGGTGGTTGGGCATCTCGTGGTCTGATAGCCTCGCTTTTGGATGTGGGTCTTGAACACACGTCCATGCGACCTTCCCAGGAGGCCCGTGCCCCGAGTGCTGGGGCTCCCAGACTGGTCCTCTCCCAGCATCACAGAGAGGAAGTGCTTCCCAAAGTCTAACCCAACTTCTTCCTGCCGTGGTTGTAACCATCCCGACATCTTGTTCAGGAAAGGGCTGTCATCCCCCTCTCCAGACACAAAGATCCACCCCCACACAGCTGGGGCCTCAGACCCCTGCTGGGAGAACGGGAGGAAGAATGGCAGCTGGGATCGGATGAAATGACCAGTGGGACAGCCCCATCCGCAGAGGGAAGCCTAGGCGAGCAGGGTTGATAGCAGGCACGGATCCAGCTCTTAGCACTTCACCCGGGAGCCCTTATTTAACCCTCCCCCAGCGGATCGCAGAGAGGTTGCCTAGGAGGGAGCCAGGATTTGGACCCAGTGCACAGGCCGGGCTCTGAGGCTGTGGCCTCTGTGGGGGAGCTTCAGGCAGCGGGGAGTCTGGGTCCCTTGGGCCCCCGTGCCCTGCGTCTTCAGCAGGTGCCCTGCCAAGGGGACAGGGGTGCGCAGGCTCTGATGACCCCAGCCCTTCTGTTTGCCCCCAGGGCTCCAGTCCTTGTGGCGCTGGCCCTCATCGAGAGTGGGATGAAGTACGAGGACGCCATCCAGTTCATCCGCCAGTGAGTGGCAGAGGGGGCGGGGTGGGCTGAGTGGCCGAGGGGGCGGGGTGGGCTGTGAGCGCTGGGGGAGGGGAGATCTGGCTGCCCACGAAGGGTGTTGGCGTTGGCTGTGTGGTTCTGTTGCCCTGAGGCTGCGTCCCTCAGCACAAGCTGGGCCTTGCTGCAGAAACGGGGAAGCTTGAGGTGTTTCTAATGGGTGGGGACCGCAGCCCCTGAGGGACCATGCAGCCACGCAGGGACACAGCGAGGCCACTCACCATACCGTCCTGCCTGCCCTCCACAGACGGAGCTCCTTCCTTCCCAGCCATCCTGACGGGGGTGGAAGGACCCTCAGCCAGCCAGTTCACTCCCTCCATGAAAAACAAGAGCCTGAAACCCCATACCACACCGTGTCCACCCCCAGGGACGCTCACACTGGGCGAGTGTGTCAGAGCTGCTCTGAGTCCAGCTGCTCACCACCCCTCCCCCTCAACCCTGAGCTCTCCAGCTCAGCCCCTCCCGCCCTCCTTGGAGGCTTCCAGTCCAGCTTGCCTGCCCCATCCTGTCACTTGGTGGCCTCCCTGGGGAAGGCTGCCATCTGCCCACTGCCCAGGGCATCCTGGGGGAGTCTGGCCGGGACAGCAGGGCCAACCCTGGAGGAACGGATGCGGCGCCTGAAGCCTGCCCCTGCCCAGCCCACCATGTGCCTGCCCATGAGTGCAACACACCCGTGCTACTCCTTGGACAGGCCTGGCTAGCGAGGCCATCTCTTCCTCCCAGAGGCCGGCTTGTTCCTGGCCACACTGGCTGGCCAGCCCTGCGGGTCCATGCGAGAGCGTGGCCTGCCCTTTGGGTCTGTGTGGGAGCGTGGCCTGCAGGTGCTCAGGTCTCCTTGGGGACCCTGGGATGTGCACGCTCACACACAGACACGCGTGGGGGTCATGCAGGCACACACACAAGTACACGTGTGCACACACAGACCCAGACATACGCAGGCACACACAGGCAGGTGTGTGTGAACACAGGCACATACAGACAAGTGGGTATTTGCACACGTAGACACACATGGATGCACTCAGGCATGTACACATGCGTGCACTCATACATGACATGCACTTTCACACATGCGGGTGCACACAGGCGAGCACCTTCCCTGGGGCCTCTCCCGACCATGTCTCACCGAGCCAGGGCTTGTCTGTCCCTTGTGGCTTTTGCTGTGTGGCTCCCCGCACCTGAGGCTGTGCTGGTTAGGACAGGTTGGGCGGTGCTGCAAAAATGGCCAGGCCCAGAACAGCATGGGTGTTTCTTGCCCCTGTTGCGTGTCTGTCCGTGGGGGCCTGGCTGAGGGCTGCACCTTCCCTAGCATGCCGGTCGCTGGGCAGAGGAAGCGAGCATGGTGGAGCCACACGGGGTGCCTGCAGCTTTGCTGGACAGAGACTCCTTGCGCTACTTCCGCTCCCACTTCCTTGGCCAGGGCCAGCCCGTGGCCACGCCTGAGGCCATGGCAGGTGGGGATGGATGAGCCTCCAGAGGCGCTGGGCGGGCAACCCCAGGCCCCGGACACCTGTCACCTCAGGGTCTCTCAGGTGTGGGTGCAGCATCCTCTCCTCCAGGAAGCCTTCCTGTCCACCCCAGCCCAGGTGTATGTGGTCAAGGACCAGGTGGCAGGGACAGGGTGCGCACACAGCCCAGGTCCCCGCTGTAAGGACCAGGTGGCAGGGATGGTGGGGACAGGGTGAGCACGCAACCGAGGTCCCTGCTGTAAGTGAAGGTCATGTAGCTGGGCCGGAATTCTGGGCTCAGCCCCTCCCTTACTCACAGCCCCCCTCCCTTCCTGGATGGTAGGGGTGCCCAGACACCACCCTTGTTGCCTGCTCATGGCCTTGGGGTGGGTCCTACCCATCTGGGGAAGCCTGGGGGCCGTAGGGAGCCCAGAGTCAGCCTGGAGGAGGTGGCGCTTTGGTGAGTTTGGAAGGCAAGCAGGGGTAAGCTGCAGGAGGCCAGGAAAGGGTGACTGTGACTCTGGGAGCAGCCATGGCAAGGCCCTGGGATGGGAGGGGCTTGGCCAGCTGCAAGGCGTTACTCCAGCTCACTGCACTCTCAGCTTCCAGCTCCCTGGGACAGGTGAGGTGGCTGAGCCAGGGCCTTGGATGAACCCTGTCCCTGTCCCCCTCTTCCTAGGAAGCGCCGTGGAGCCATCAACAGCAAGCAGCTCACCTATCTGGAGAAATACCGGCCCAAACAGAGGCTGCGGTTCAAAGACCCACACACGCACAAGACCCGGTGCTGTGTCATGTAGCTCAGGACCTTGACCGGGCCTGGTGGCCCTGCCCAGCCCTGCTCTGCCCAGCCCAGCAGGGGCTCCAGGCCTTTTCCTCCCCGACGCCTCCGCGCACTTGTGTCCGAGGAGCCCCCCGGCCCGTGTGGCCTCCGGGCCTTCTCCTGTCTCTGCCGCTCCCTCTGGCAGCGCTGGCCGTGGCTCTGTCTTTCCAAGGTGGGTCGGGCGCCCTCTTCCCTGGACCCCCTGCCCGCGCCCTCCCACACCAGCCCAGGCTGGTCTCCTCTGGCCTGTTTGTTGCAGGGCGGGGGTACATTTTGTAACCACTGGGCGCCCCCAGCCCTTCTTCTGCGATCCCTTGCCCTGACCTGTTCTCGGCACCTTAAATTATTAGACCCCAGGGCAGTCAGGTGCTCCGGACACTCGAAGGCAATAAATCAGGAGCCGTGGCGTGGCCATGTGTGTGTGGAGTGGCCTGAGGCGTCAGGCGGGGCGGGCCGGTGGCCTGGGGGCCCCCCCGGGAGGGCTCGGGAGGCCGCTGTCCAGATGCTGGGCTGCTGCCCAGGATGGGGCTCCCGCGTGCTCCTACGCTGCCCTCTGGTGGCCGTTCTGGGTCCCTGCACCCCGACCCAGGGGCCGGCCTGCCTTGTCTTGAAACCCAGGCGGGAGCCCTGCTTTGGGCGGGGTGGCCATGTTGATGGTTCTCGGGACTGTGACATTAGAAGGCGAGGTGGGTCACCAGCATTGTCCTCTGCAGGATGGGCTGGGATTCATTTGGCACTTCCTCAGGGCCTGTGTCCGGCGGGTTGGTCCCTGTCCTGCCCCAACCAGGTGTCCACATTTCAGGCTCCGAGGTGCAGAGAAGGGTGCAGGTGGTGGCTCAGGTGGAGGAAGGGTACCATCAGCCCAGGGAGGGAGGGTACCTCCTGGGCACCTGGGGCTGGATGTGAGAGGCCTGGACCGGGGCCTGCTGGAGGGCGTGGACTGGATGCTCATGTGTTCCTGGGTGCAGTGTCTGTGTTGGTGGCTGGCCCCACCCTAGGCCAGGGTGCACGGAGGGCATGGCCCCAGCTGGGAGGAAGGTGGGCCTGGGGCTGGCCCCAGGGTTTGGAGAGCCTAGGAGTGGTCTCTGTCCTGGGGCCCCAGGAGGTTCCAGCAAGGAGCAATTGGGGCAGGTCTGGAGGAGGTCAGTGGATAAGATGGGGAGATGTGGAAACCCCAAAAGCCCTTTCTCAAGCAGCCCTGCCTCCAAGACTGACACACGGCTAAGGGGGCCACAGACCTGGCTCCCCCAACTCCTGTGTGGAGAAAGGGCAACAGCTCTCCCGGATGGTTACTCTCTCCTTTCCTCAAACACATTTGGAACTCAAGTAAATCCGATGCGTGTTGGGTGAAGTTTGCTGTATTTTTTCAATCCACCAGCCAAGTTTTGGGGTCACCTCTGCTGGCCCTGTGTAGCCATGTCCCTGCCCCAAGAGGCTCACAGTCTAGGAGAGTTGCGGGGAAGACAGGCTGGTAAGCCTCCCAGTTACAGCTAGGGTGTTCCACCTCGGGGGGTGGCAGGGAGAGGGGGCATGGAGGCGGGGCCTTGGGATACTCCACCTTGGGGACCTGGGAGACAGGATGCATGGAGGTGGGGCCTTGGGGTGTTCCACCTTGGGGGGACTGAAGGACAGGGTGCATGGAGGCAGGGCCTCAGGGTGCTCCACCTTGGGGGGGGATGGGGTAATGGGGGCATGGAGGCGGGGCC
>NC_045440.1:144863910-144875631 GCF_002776525.5 Piliocolobus tephrosceles
GTGCTCCTCCTCAGGGGTACGGGGCAATAGGGGGCATGGAGGTGGGGCCTTGGGGTGCTCCACCTTATGGGGGGGCAGGGGGAATGGGGGCATGGAGGTGGGGCCTTGGGGTGCTGCAGTTTGTTGGGGGGCAGGGTTACGGGGGTGTAGAGGTGGGGCCTGGGGGGCACAGTGCAGAGTACCAGGCTGGGAGGTGGGGGAGATGCTCCATGTGGAAGGACCGCTTGAGCTGAGTGTGGAGTGGGGTCAGCACTGGCCGGGAGGGGAAAGGGGGTGCAGTCTGGATCATCCCATCGGTGGGATGGTGGCTGGCCTGGCAGAATCCCGAGACAGAGGCAGAATGGGATGAGAGCCCAGGCAGAGCCCTGCAGGGAGGGGCTCTCCAGGAGCTGTGTGGACCCCAGGCCAGGTGGAAACCCAGGCCGAGGTCGAAGGTTGGGCAGGTAGGTTCCCTGGTGGCTCTCTGGGAGTCCAGGGTACCTGCCTCTGGACTCATCCCTCCAAGGGTCTTGGGAGAAAGGTCTTACTGCCCATTTTACAGATGGAACAGCTGAGGCTCAGAGAGCCAAGACTCCTGCCTCAGGCCACAGTGTGTCCAGGGTGGGCCTGGCTGGTTCTGCTGCTAACCCTGAATGGACTGAGGATGTTGATGGGGGTAGAGGGAGACATTGGGGTCCCGACTGAGGGAACTCCGTCCCACCATCAGCCCCCAGCCACTGTGGCGCATCAAGCTGGAGACAGACTGAAGATTGAGCAGCCACCCTGGGCGGAAGCTGCCCTCAATTCGAGCGCCTGCCCAGCCCCCAGGACCCTGGGACCCCGGCAGGCTGTGGCTTGGGCTCAGGCCCCAATAAGGGGACCCTGCCTCCAGGAGCGGATGGGCGTCCACCTGCAGGGCGCTTCACAGACTTCAGTTTGTCTCTGTCCCCTGGGCCTGACCCTGAGTTTGTCCCCAAGTCCTGCCAGTGTCTCCTGGGGCTTGGCTTGGTCACAGCAGAAGGGTCCCTGGTGGGCAGGGAGCTGACACGCATCAAGCTGCTTTGTTGAATCTAGATCTTTCTTTCAAATGGAAAAACGTTATGCAACCAAGCTCTGTGGGGGGCGGATGGGGCAGGGCTGACCAGGTGGGCACAGCCGGGGAAAGGCAGTTGGGGAGGGTGGCTGGAGGTCACTGCTTGGGTCTGGCCGACACCTTCTGGAGGAAGGAGAGCTGGCTGGTGGCAAATTCCCGGATGCTGGGCTCGGGGTCACTTTTGAGATGTTTAAAAGCTCCAGAAGAGGAGGAGCAGGTCAGAGGTGACCCCAGCCCGGGAGCAGCCCCTTTACCCCAGCCCGGGAGCGGCACCTTTACCCCAGCCCGGGAGCGGCACCTTTACCCCAGCCCGGGAGCAGCCCCTTTACTCTAGCCCGTGTGGGGTGGGGTGGGGAGGGGTGGGGTGGGAGGTGGGGCCAGCTCAGACCCCATCTCCTGTGACTCCAGGCCTGGGATGCTTCCCTCCACTACTCACCCACCACCCCCATTCCCTGGCCCCTTGTTCTATTGGTGCCATGAGGCAGCTGTGGAGTGGGTGTGAGCCTCAGGCCCCAGGTGCCCTGATGGGGGCCTGGGGAGGGGAAGGGTCAACCTCAGCCTCAAGATACGAAGGTGGGATGGGGGCTGGGCACTGCTCAGGAGGCCTGTGTCTTTGTCCTGATCTGGGTACGGGGTTCCCCTCTGGGGCCTCAGTCTTGCTGTCTGTGCCGTGGGCAGGGGTGGGAGGGTGTGGGCTGCGGGAGCTCTGGAGGGAGGGCCGCTTACTGCAGAAAAGCAGGTTGATGTCCCCGGCGTTCAGCATCTGGAACACGGCCTGGGGGTGGCAGCAGATGGTGTGGCCTGTGCGACAGACGGGCAGCTGGCGGCTCGGGCTCCCTGTCTCCTGGGGGGCTCTAGCCCACCCCTGCCCCTCTTCAGCCCCAAGCTCCTCCTCATCCACCCCCTTTCCTCTCTTGTGGGTGGTGGGTCAGAGAGGGTCAGGGTGCTTGGGTGGGGCAGCCCTGGGGGCCCCCCCACCTATGAAGAGCGCCGCCCAGGTCTTGATGTGGCAGGAGTGGCTGTGCAGGTAGCTGAGGGCCTGTGACAAGTGGATGCTGAATTCCTCCTGGCTGCGGGTCATCTGGCCGGAGGAGAGCACACCTGGCTGGGGCGGGTTGGGGGGCCCTGGGGATACCAGGGTCTTCCCGCCCCAGCTTGCCTTGCCCAGCCCCTGGAGCTGCCATAGCAGCTGTGTGTGAGACGGGAGCGAATGGGGAGCCGCAAGCCTGGTCCCCCCACTCCCTGGCCCTGTTCCTCCCCACCGATCCCAGGCCCCTCACCAGGCAGGTCCAGAGGAAGTGGCGGGCGCTGAGGCCCCTCTCCCAGGCCAGCGTGCAGAAGAGGGTGTGCCGCAGCCGCCAGCGGAGGAGCACAGCACAGCGGTAGAAGGTGAACTTGGCCTGCTGTGGGGACAGGCGTGGAGGGTCGCCCACCGCCTGTGTCTGAGCCCTTTCCCCTAGAGACCACGGGCCTCCGTGGGCACTGGAGGCCGCCTGCTGTGGGGGTGTTCCCTGGCTCTGTCCTGCTTGTGCCCCTTGGCAAGCCTCTGGGACCCTGGCAACAGCACCTGGCCCCCCGGAGCCCAGGCTGGCCTGCCCGCGGCCCTGCCCCTGCCTCTGCCCCTTCCACGGTTGCCGCGTATCTTTTTCCCCGTGGCAGGGAGACCCGCAAGGCCAAGTTGTGACTTCATGGGCTATGCACAGGGCGTGTGCTGGCACAGCAGGCAGGGTGCAGTCCGTATTCACACAAGCTCTCTGAACTGCTGGACCGCCTGCCCCGTGACAGGCACTGGGGGCACAGCAGCGAGCAGAAAAGACCGGGTCCTGCCGCATTGACGGCAAGCCTTGCTTGCATGCGTGTGCGCATCGGGGAGCAGGCAGGCCAACTGTGGCCAGAGAAACCAGTGCAGGTGGCCAGACCCTCTGCCCACCACTTGCTGCCTCGTGGGAGCTCCCCTAACTCTCAGGCAGCCCTGCTGCTGTCCATCTGCCCCGTGCCCTGGCCAAGGTGAAGGCCTACCACCTGCCTTTCCTGGGGTGGGCACTGACCGTGGTGACAGCTGGGCATCGATCCTTCAGGTGGAGGAGCAGGGGCACCATGCTCTGGTGCACCTGGGTCCGCAGGCCACTCAGCTCCCTATCTGCCATGGCCGCCACCAGGTCCCCGAACAGTGCCATGGCTGCTGCCCGAATCCTGTCCCGCTCCTGCAAGGAGGAGGCTCAGAGGCACGGCCAGACCTGTCTAGGGGTCCCAGCTTTTGTCCAAGTTGGGACCCCATACCTCATTGTAGGGGTGTAACTCAGTTCCTTCTGCAGGATTCCTTCACCCAGGCTCTCGGCTCCTGGGGAAGGGCTGGGGCTCCCCGCTCACACAGGGCTCTCTGGCGTCCGTGAAGACGTAAGAATCACATCTCCCTTCTACTCACAACTGCATCCTGGCAGCCCAGGCCTCATGAATGCATTTGAGGGGCGCCTGTCCCCCTGATTTCCCAGTGAAGGAAAAACAGCCACACTAACCGTGCTGACATGTCAGAAAGTTACATCTGGGTAAGCCTGTTGTGGGGCCGGAGACCAGTGCACTTGGAGACTGAACGTGAGAACTAGTTCAGCCCTGTGGTGAAGGGGCAAGCGCCAGGGACCCCCCCAGCCCACCAGCACAGTGCCCACCTCAACCGAGGGCCACAAGCGGGCAGCTCCCCTGGGCCTGGGCCTCCCTGCCTGCAGCTTGGGGTCCCCCCTTTGGCAGAGGAAGGGAGCTGGGTTGGGAGGAGGGTCCTGAAGGGCGTGAGCAGGAGGTAGCCCCGCCCTGCCCCAGTGCTCACGTCATTAAAGAAGGAGCGTGCACTGATGGCAACACTGAGGCTCTGGCTCCCTGCACCCTGCGCGCCCAGTCGGTGCAGCATGTCTGACACGGTGTCCATGATGCACACGATGACCTGCTCGCTGCTCTGGAAGAAGCCGTCGAGGAAGGGCCGCAGCTGTCCCCGGAGCAGGCTTCCCTGGGGGTGGTGGCGGCTGGTGGGCAGAGAGCACCAGGACCCGCTGGCCCCATGCCCCACCTCATCCTCCCAGTTGCTCCCCTCACCCCATCTGCACCTCGGGCCGGGGGGTGGTGATTATTCAGAGCTGTGGGTTCCGGCCTGGCCCTGCCCGCCATGGGGAGCTGTGCCCCTACCTGGGCTTTGTCCACCAGGAGCTGTGTGGCCTGGACAGGGTGGCCTCTTTTCTTTTCTGAGACAGGGTCTCATTCTGTCCCTCAGGCTGGAGTACAGTGGTGTGGTCATAGCTTACTGCAGCCTTGACCTCCCAGGCTCAAGCAATCCTACATAGCCTCCTGAGTATCTGGGACTACAGGTGTGTGCCACCTCGTTTTTTGTTTTCGCTTTTGTTTTTGGTAGAGATGGGGTCTCACTATGTTGCCTAGGCTGGTCTCAAACTCCTGGGGTTGAGCAGTCCACCCACCTTGGCCTCCCAAAGTGTTGGGATTACAGGCGTGAGCCATCACATTCGCTTGTCTTTTTTTTTTTTTTTCAATTAATTTTTAGCCAGTTCTACCTGCTCCACTTGATTGTGTGTTTGCAGTGAGTTCGAGTTATCGGGATGAATGGTCAGAAAGCAGTGTGCCCACCAATGGATGTTTCCTGCCATTGGGCCCCTTAGCAGTGACTTGTGTGCAAACCAGGGTGATTTTTACAACTTTTAAACAAGTTTATAGCAACTTTGTTGGCTTTCAAAGCTGTTTGCTTTGAAAATATTAAATTCATTTTCAGCAAGTGAGTCATTCAACAGACACACTTTGTGAACATCTGTGTGTGCAGCCCGTGCTTGAAGACCAGGGTTCTGGCCAGGTCAGAACAGGACAACAGAATGAAATTGTAATGGAAATGGCGAGAAAAAAAAAAATAAAAATGCATAGCTTGGCCTACTTCTGCTCAGTGAGAGTGCAGCGGGGTGGCCTGCCCCAGCCACACCTGGTTCAGCCTGCACATCTCCAAGCCGGCAGGCCTCCCTGGCTGGCAGTGCTCTCGGGGCCTGTCTCCTCTGGCCTGCTGTGGCTGCTTGCCCACATCCCACCTGATGCCAGGTAGGGAACCACTCCCTCTTCTCTGGACCTGGTCCTCCTGATCTAGCAGGGCCCTTCTTTGCCTTTCTGTATTGCCTGTATTCAGTGCAGGGTACAGGGGAGGCACATGGAAACTTCCCACTGATCATCTCTGCCTGGGAGAACATTTGGTGCAGATATAACCAAACACTGAATGAATGAGGGAGCAAACGTGAATAACTGATTGAGTGAATGAATAGACATATAAAGAATGAACAAAATAAATATTGCAAGAATGACTCATAGATGAAGGACCCAAAGAACAAGTGGGTGGGTGGAGGGATATGTGGGTGGATGGGGGATGAATGGAGGGCTGAATGGAGGGATGGATGAATGGAGGGATGGATGAATGGAGGGATGGATGAATGGAGGGATGGATGGAGGCATGGATAGAGAGATGAATGGGTGGGTCGATGGATGGATGGAGGGATGAATGGAGGAATGAATGGATGGGTGGATGGATAGAGGCATAGGTGGAGGGATGAATGGGTGAGTAGATGGATAGGTAGGTGAATAGTTGGATGGTGGTTGGATGGAGGGAGGCATGGATGGAGAGAGGAATGGATGGGTAGGTGAATAGCTGGATGAATGGGTGGGTGGGTGGATGGATGAAGGATGGAAGGATGAACAGATCAATGAGGAAGTGCTATCTAGTCTCCATCTTCCAGTAAGCACCTACGATACATCATGCACAATGCAAAAGGCTTTGCCAACTGTGACCCTAATGGAGGTCAGTCTTCTTAACCATGTGGAGACTTGTGATTGGAGGAGAATCAGAGTGAACTAGTCTGCTAGGCAAATGACTTTGGGATCTCTTTGGAAACGGCCCCTTCTGCTGCCTTCCCATGATCACACTTTTCTCCCACAAGCCCTGAAAATATGTTCATAACAACCTTCTCCAGCAACAACAGAAATAGGGGCTGGGCATGTCGCTTTCCCTCTGGGGTCTTAATGCAGCCCTGGGGTGGATGAGGGGAGGCTAAGGCTCCACACTTCCTGATCAGGTGAGAAAATCTCTGCCTCTAACTCAGCGTTTTCATGGTGCAGAGTCAGCCAGGTAGGAAGTTTGCTGCCGCTGCTGCTGCCAGCCAGTGCCTCTAGGGCTAACCACGTGCCAGGGACTGGTCTCCGCATGGCACTCATGACCTGCCTACCACAAGAGGCAGGCACTATGACTGCTCCCATTTTACAGATGTGGTCACTGAGGCCTGGAGAGCTGACAAAGCCTGCCAGCTAGAAGGTGCTGGAGCGGGGATAGGTCCAGGGCCTGGACTCTTAACCACTGCATGGTGCCCTGGTGCCGTGGGGGCTTTAGCTGGGGTAAGGCCAGATCCCTCAAAGGTGGCATTGCAGGCCTTCCCTCCTACAGCTGTCCATGATGGGATACGGGTTATTATGGTGAAGAGGTAGAATTGGCTGGGATTGGAGGAGTCAGCAATGGGTTGGAGAGGCCCATTCATCAGATTCTCAGAGGGCGTTCTCCTCTCTGGTTGAGCCCTGGGATGCCACCTGGCGGGCTTCACGGTGGCCACCTGGAGGCCTGCAACAAGGCCCCTCTCTTTCAGGTGTGGAGGAGACTGTCCCCAGGGAATAGACACTTTGACCCCTCCTACAACCTGCCCCATTCTGCATATGAGGAAACAGGCCCAGAGAGGTGGAGTCAGCTGTCCTAAGCCACACCACCCAAAGTGACAGAGCTGGGATTCCAACCCTGTGGCCCTTGTCTACACCCGGTGCACTGGCTGTTCTGTGGGGTCGGATGTGCGCCAGCAGCTGTGTCTGACAGCCCTTACCTTATCTGCGTGGAAGAGGGTGTTGCTTAGGCCCTGCAGACTCAACACACGGACCTCGGGGCTGGGGTCCTGGAGGCCTTGTGTCAGCACGGTCAAGGCAGCTTGTTTGGGAAGCACCTCCAGCAGGGCAGGGCTGTAGAGGAACTGGGGTGGCCCCCGGAGGGCAGGCAGGTCACTCTTTTTTGAGGCGCCTGCATCTGTGTTGAGGGCTGGGGCTTTAGGACCGGGGTCCAGTGGGAGTTTCAGGGACGCAGGTTGACCAGTGCCCTCTGGGTATCTTGGTTAACAAGTATTTGAAACCTACCTGGTTCAACCCCTCAATGTACAGCTGGGGAAACTGAGCCCCGGAAGGGAAAGGGCCTTGCCTCAGGTTACACAGCGAGGTAAGGCCTCACTTGTTATCAAGAGCTGGGCTTGTGGGGCACCTGGGGACAGAGCTCCCATGGAGGGCGGCCCAGGCAGCTGGTGGGTAGGAGCTGGCATGAGGCTTTCGCTTGGGTTCCCCTACTAGTGTCAGTTATGGAAACAGCGCCCTCCTCGCCCCAGTCCCACCCCTGCCTGAGCTCACAGCTGCAAAGTGTGCCACACCCAGCGGCATCTGCTTGTACGCATTCCCCTTTGGCTTCACGCTGAGTCCCACAGGCAGGACAGGGCTGATGTTGGAGCCTGGACCTGCCTGAGTCTGCTCCCAGTGCCCCTTCACCTCCGCAGGGATTGTGCCAGGCAGGGCCGAGTGGGGAGACAGGTCCCCAAAAGCTGCGGCCCCCCTCCAAGGGCTGGGAGTGGGAAGGCAGGGGGTATGAGGGGTCTGTCTGGGTGGCCTCCCTGGTCAGGGTGAGCTCTGGCATGGGTTTTGCTGGGGTGTCAAGGAGGCTGGAGAAGGAGGCTAAGGCATCTGAGGTGCTCCCTGCCGGCCTGCACCCCTACCTCGGTGAGGATGAGGATGGCCACCTTCCTCTCACGCTCCTCTGGGCTCTCCAGGCTGGGCAGCAGCTGACGCAGCACCGCTCTGATCTGCCTGCAGTGGTTCTGCACCATGGCCCTGCAGGGATGGCCCTGGGCTGGTGGTCACTGCCCAGAGCCCACCCTCCTGCTCCCACCTATCTCATCAGGGCCGGCATCCCAGAGTGCCCCGACATGGCGGGCATGTTCCCATTCCCTCTGCACTCACTGGCTGTCCACTGTGTGCCAGGCTTGGGCTGGACATGTGGGAGACAGAGAAGCAGGCATAGCCCTTGTTCCCTAGGAGGTCACGAGCCAGGGTGAGGGCTGGGGGAAGATGCTGCATCAACAGGCTCTGAGTGTGTGCCTGTGACTGGGGGCAGGGGACTGTGTCCTGTCGCTGCAGTCCAGATAGCCCCCTGGATGGGCGTGGCCTGAAGCAGGCTGCCTGGACCTGCCCTGGCCCCACTGTACCTGGCAAGGAGGCCCACGCCCTTCGGGTAGGTGTGGATGGTGGTGAAGAGCTCCCAGGATCCCTGCAGCTCCAGGTGGGCAAAGTCATGCCAGTGCCCCGTGGTGGACAGCAGGCTCTTCAGTGCGTCCAGTGACATGCTGCAGCTGAGCAGAGGGGGCTCAGGGCTTGCCTCAGGCCACAAGCGGCCCCCTGGGCCACCCCCTGCCCTGGGAAGGGTGCTCAGCTGACCCAGATAGAAAGGCACATTCTGGTTCCTGTGCCTGGCGTCACTGAGGCCCCTGGGGCTGCTCTCTCCTGCCCTGTTTTACCCGGAAATGCTGGGGCCTAGGATTGGCGGAGCTGGGCCAGGCATGGGGAGGCAGCGTGTGCCCAGTCAGACCCCGGGCCTTGCTTGAGCGGAGATCAGGGGGTGCCCTTCTAGGGAGGGGCACCTGCCCTTCAGCTCGAGGATGGCAGCGTTTAAATATGGGCGAAGAGTACGGAGGGTAGCAGCAGGCGAGGGCGCGGGAGAGCCAGGGCGTGTGGCATAGCGGACCCCAGAGAAGTGTGCATTCTCCACTCCCGAGACTCCTCTGCCCTCAGAGGACATGGAGAAACGCGGCAGCACTGGCCCTCACTTGTGAGTGACGGAAAAAGATGCCGGGCATGGCTTGTGGTGTCACCGTGTGCTTGGTACTTGCCGGGTACCATGGGCGGTGCCTCAGCTGCCCAGCTGAGGTGGCCCTCTACTGTCACTGTCCATCAGCGGATGACGGAGCAGTCCTGTCACACAGCCTGGCCAAGGGCACAGAGGTGGGGTCAAGCTGGGCCCTGGCTCCAAACCTGCCAGTGATGTCACTGTCACTGAACACAGTCCCTGGGGCACAGGTAGACAGCCTCAGAATGCTGGCCGATGAAACATGAGACGGCCCTGGCTTGCTGGCCTGTCTCACTGTTGCAGCCACACAGCCCCGCCCCTGCCCCCAGCACTTGGTCAGTGTGAGTGCATCACCCTGGATGTGTGAGCATGCCCGGACGAGGCTGTCAGCTTGGACCAGGCACGTTTCTGAGCAGATTTGCAAATCCGAGTGTCAAATGATGAAATGCCATCCGTGAAAGTTCTGACAGTGCCAATCCAAATGCCAGCTGGCTTGCCCTCTCGCCCCGAGCTGTGTCATAAAAAGAGGCAGCATTTTCCAGGTCACGGGTCTCAGCCACAGTGCGACAATCGTTTTCAGAAGAAGGGACTTGGTAGGGGGAGTGGCATTTTGTTTGGTCTGGGAGGACTCCAGAAGCTTCTGGTCCTGTGACTTCTTGGGCACTGTGATAGCCTGTTCTTCAAGATTGCCTTGTCCCTGCAGCCCCCGCAGGGCTTCCAGAAAGATGGGCTGATTCAGCGTTCTTGGGAATCCACGCCTGACTCCCCTGCAGGTCTGTAGAACTCACCTCCAGCCCAGGAGCCCCGGCAATGCTCAGGGACACGTGTCTCCTGAAATCCATACATAGCCCCGAGACCGATGAAGGCAGAGCCCCTTGAGTCTCTGCCTGCCCGTGGACTCGAGGAACCATCCTCTGTTCCTGCTGGTCCCAGTGTCACTGCCTGCCTTCAGCCTCTTTGGACACTTGGCATCCCAGTGATGCCTGCCTCATACTCGACCAACCCTCCGTTCCCCACTCTGGCCCTGGAGAGGGTAAAGGCGCTTGAGAAAGAGGAGGCGAAGCCCCTCTGCTCTCCACACTCCTCCCCAGCCTGAGGGTCCATGAGACCCCCTTCCCTCTCCCACTACCTCCTGCTCTTCTGGTTTTATTTTTATTTTTAATTGTGGTAAAATACACATCTCATAAAATTTACCATTTTAAGTGTATAGGTCAGTGGCATTGAGCACATTCATAATATTATGCAACCATCACCACCATCCATTTCCAGAACGTTCTCCTCTTCCCACACTGAAACTCTGTCCCCATTAAACATTAACTCCCCATTCTCCCTCCATCGAGTCCCTGGCATCCAGCATTCTACTTTCCGTCTCTTTAGATTTGGCTACTCATGGACCTTAAGTACGTAAGTGGACTCACACAGTATTTGACTGGCTTGTTTCACTCAGCAGAATATGCTCAAGGTTCATCCATGTTGTAGCATCAGAATTTCCTTCCGTTTCAAGGCTAAGTAGTATTCCGTTGTATGGATGGACCACGCTGCTTATTCTAATTCACCCACTGATGAACACTTGTGTTGCTTCTACCTTTTGGTTATCGTGAGTAACATTGCTTTGAGCAGGGTGTACAAATATCTGTCCCAGGTGCCTGCTTTCCTTTCTTTTGGGTGTACACCCATTAAGGGAATTCCTTAATTCCTGGGCCATATGGAAATTCTATATTTAATTTTTTGAGGAACTTCCATACTCTATTCCAAAGCAGCTGCACCATTTTACATTCCCACCAACAGTGCACAAGGCTTCTGATTTCCATCCTCGCCGACACTCGTTTTCTGATTTTTTTTGGACAGTAACCAACCTAATGGGTGTGAAGTTCCTCTTCTTCTTTTGATCACAAGCCTTTGGCCCCAAATCCCCCGGGGGACAGAGGGAAAGAGGAGGATGAGATGAGGCTGGGAATGATGAGTGTCTTTGAAATGAAGAGAAACGATGTAGCCCATTCGAATTAAACAGAGTTGGCCCACATGGATGACATGTGAGAACAATGAGAATTCCTTTGTGGGGCAGGGTGGAGACTGGCTGGAGGAGGACCCAGCTGAGAACTGACTGACGCAGGAAACGTCTCTAAGGAAAAGGCTTTGTTAGTGGAGGAGCAGGGGAGGGAGGCCCCTCTGGCAGGCCTGGCAGCACCTGTTGCAGTCCTGCCTGGGGAAGGATGCCCTGCTCGACCCCACTCGATGCTTGCTGGTCTCAGAGGCCTGCCCATCTAAGCAGGACATGAGAACTTCAGAGGCCCAGGGCTAGCCCAATCAGGCCTCAAGACTCGCCTGTTGCCCCACGGTGTCCTGTGCCACCCCCGCCGTGTTGGGCATGCAGAGACAGTGGCTACTCAGCACTGCCCGTCCAGATGTCCTTCTGGGCCCCTGTCCCCACCTTGACAGTGCCACGGCAGCTGGGCAGGGACCTCAGACCCTGGGCCACCGGGATACACCTGGATGACACTATGCTCTCATGCCTCCCTTCCTCCCTGGCTCCATGGTGGCGCTGGATGGCGTGGCTGCTGGTTTGGCAACTGGCGCCTGGGCCCCTTCACGGTGGTTGAAGAGACGTGGGCCCATCCCGCTCTCTGGAGGGCGTGGGAGCCAGGCCTGGCCAATCAGAGCCGCACAGGCCCCTGTGGCCAAGGTGATTGGTTCAGGAGTG